>NC_082403.1:210839-288234 GCF_031168955.1 Gadus macrocephalus
CTGACCTCTCTCCCCCCCTCTCCTCTCTCCTATCCCTCCTCTCCCATCTCTCCCCCCTACTCTGACCTCTCTCCCCCCTACTCTCTCCTCTCTCTCCCCTACTCTGACCTCTCTCCCCCCCTCTCTCTCCTATCTCTCCTCTCTCCTCTTCCCTACTCTGACCTCTCTCCCCCCCCTCTCCTCTCTCCTATCTCTCCTCTCCCCTACTCTGACCTCTCTCCCCCCTACTCTCTCCTCTCTCCCCCTACTCTGACCTCTCTCCCCCCTACTCTCTCCTCTCTCTCCCCTACTCTGACCTCTCTCCCCCCCTCTCTCTCCTATCTCTCCTCTCTCCTCTTCCCTACTCTGACCTCTCTCCCCCCCTCTCCTCTCTCCTATCTCTCCTCTCCCCTACTCTGACCTCTCTCCCCCCTACTCTGACCTCTCTCCCCCCTACTCTCTCCCCTACTCTGACCTCTCTCCCCCCTACTCTCTCCTCTCTCTCCCCTACTCTCTCCTCTCTCCCCCCTACTCTCTCCTCTCTCCCCCCCCTCCCCCCCCAGCAGACTGGGCAGGTGACCTCCAGCGGGGAGTGAAGGCCCAGCCCGCGTCCTCCCCCACCCCCCCCTCCCCCATGACCACCCGCTCTGGCATGGCCCTCCGGCGCCTCCAGAGCCAGGGCCCGGGCCCGGGCCCCAGGCCCCGCCGCCCCCCCTCTGTGCCCGGTGAGACCCCGAGCACCTCGACACCACTGCTCAAAACAGGGAGCCCCATGTTAGCATCAGGGAGCCCCATGTTAACATCAGGGTGCCCCATGTTAGCATCAGGGAGCCCCATGTTAACATCAGGGTGCCCCCATGTTAACATCAGGGTGCCCCATGTTAACATCAGGGTGCCCCATGTTAACATCAGGGTGCCCCATGTTAACATCAGGGAGCCCCATGTTAACATCAGGGAGCCCCATGTTAACATCAGGGTGCCCCATGTTAACATCAGGGTGACCCCATGTTAACATCAGGGAGCCCCATGTTAACATCAGGGAGCCCCATGTTAACATCAGGGTGCCCCCATGTTGCCATCAGGGTGCCCCATGTTATTCCTACTGGATCACACATAGTCCACTTTCCCCTGATCCATGAAGCCCGACCACGTTAGTCCCACTGCCTTTAGCCTGGAAAGACCAGAAGGAAGTCCCGCCTCCAGCTAACAGGTAACACGTAGATCTTTACATCCTAGACCAGCAGGAAGTCCCGCCTCCAGCTAACAGGAAACACATGGACCTTTACATTGTAGACCAGCAGGAAGTCCTGCCTCCAGCTAGCAGGAAACACAAGGACCTTTACATTGTAGACCAGCAGGAAGTCCCGGCTCCAGCTAGCAGGAAACACAAGGACCTTTATATCTTTGACCAGCATGAAGTCCCGCCTCCAGCTAGCAGGAAACACAAGGACCTTTATATCTTTGACCAGCATGAAGTCCCGCCTCCAGCTCACTTCCTCCTCTTGTGTCCACAGTGAAGCAGGAGTTCCACCTGGAGGAGGAGAAGTTCTACACGGATGAGGAGTACGTGGAGGAGGCGGAGGTTGAAAGCGAGGAGGAGGAGGAGGAGGAGAAGAGGAAGGGGGGCCGTGGGGGGCGGGCCTGTGGGGAGCCCAGGATGAAGATGAGGCGGGTCTTCAGGATCACCCACGGCCGGGAGCGCCAGAGAGGTACGGCCTGCTAGAACCTTCTGGGTCTGGAGAACCTTCTAGAACCTTCTGGGTCTGGAGAACCTTCTAGAACCTTCTGTGTCTGGAGAACCTTCTAGAACCTCCTGGGTCTGGAGGACCTTCCAGAACCTCCTGGGTCTGGAGAACCTTCTGGGTCTGGAGAACCTTCTAGAACCTCCTGGGTCTGGAGAACCTTCTAGAACTTCCTGGGTCTGGAGAACCTTCTAGAACCTTCTGGGTCTGGAGGACCTTCTAGAACCTTCTGGGTCTGAAGAACCTTCTAGAACCTTCTGGGTCTGGAGAACCTTCTAGAACCCTCTGGGTCTGGAGAACCTTCTAGAACTTCCTGGGTCTGGAGAACCTTCTAGAACCTTCTGGGTCTGGAGGACCTTCTAGAACCTTCTGGGTCTGGAGAACCTTCTAGAACCTCCTGGGTCTGGAGAACCTTCTAGAACCTTCTGGGTCTGGAGAACCTTCTAGAACCTCCTGGGTCTGGAGAACCTTCTAGAACCTTCTGGGTCTGGAGAACCTTCTAGAACCTCCTGGGTCTGGAGAACCTTCTAGAAGCTTCTGGGTCTGGAGGACCTTCTAGAAGCTTCTGGGTCTGGAGAACCTTCTAGAACCTCCTGGGTCTGGAGAACCTTCTAGAACCTTCTGGGTCTGGAGGACCTTCTAGAACCCTCTGGGTCTGGAGGACCTTCTAGAACCTTCTGGGTCTGGAGGACCTTCTAGAACCTCCTGGGTCTGGAGAACCTTCTTGAACCTTCTGGGTCTGGAGGACCTTCTAGAACCTCCTGGGTCTGGGGAACCTTCTAGAACCTTCTGGGTCTGGAGAACCTTCTACAATAACGCTCTAAAACGTGATGGAACCTCTCTCTCTGTCTCCCTCCTCTCTGTCTCCTCCCCGTCTCCCCCCTCCCTCTTTTCCTCCGTCTCTCCCTCCCTCCCGCCTCCCTCTCTTCCCCCCTTCCACTCCCCCCCTGTCTCCCTCCTTCCCTCCGTCTCCCTCCCCCTCTCTCCCCCCGTCTTCCCCCCTCCCCCTCTCTCCCTCCCTCCCCCCCCCCTGCCTCCCTCCCCCCCGTCTCCCTCTTTCCCCCTGTCTTCCCCCCTCCCTCTCCCTCCTCCGTCTCCCTCCCTCCCCCCTGCCTCCCTCCCCCCCTGTCTTCCACCCTCCCACTCCCCCCCCCGTCTCCCTCTTCCCCCCTCCCTCTCCCTCCCCCCCCTCGTCTCCCTCTTCCCCCCCTCCCTCTCCCTCCCCCCGTCTCCCTCCCTCCTTCCCTCCCCCCTCCCGCTCCACCCTAGTGAAGGATGCTGATGGGGTTCTGATGCGCTACAAGAAGATCCTGACTACGTACCAGAAGGTGCGGAGCATGTCGCGGGCGTTCCAGATCCACGGGGTGGACCGGAACACCATGGCCTCCACCTCGCCGGTCGCAGAGCTGCTGCTGGTCGCCCCCGAGAAGGTAGGGGCTCACCTAGTTTAAGCTTCATCCAAGTTAGGGCTCACCTAGTTTAAGCTTCATCTAAATTAGGGCTCACCTAGTTTAAGCTTCATTTTAGTTAGGGCTCACCTAGTTTAAGCTTCATCTAAGTTAGGGCTCACCTAGTTTAAGCTTAATCTAAATTAGGGCTCACCTAGCTTAAGCTTCATCTAAGTTAGGGCTCACCTAGTTTAGGCTTCATCCAAGTTGGGCCTCACCTAGTTTAAGATTAATCTAAATTAGGGCTCACCTAGTTTAATCTTAATCGAAATTAGGGCTCACCTAATTTAAGCTTCATCTAATTTAGGACTCATCTAAATTAGGGCTCATCTGGCTTAAGGTTCATTGCTAAATTAGGGCTCATTGCTAAATTGTTAAGCCTAACATTACGTTGCAAAAACATTTGAAAAAAATCGCAAAGGTCTTTAATCTTATTTTTTTGCATTTAAATAATCTATAAAATGCAATACGGCACAAAATATTTCTGAAAACGTTTAAATAACTTCACTTGTGTGAAGCAATGTGTATTGTTTTCCATCCGACATTTTGTAACACACCGAGCAGCGTGTTTACGTAGAGGATTGTGGGTATTTTTGCTTGATGAGGATCCAGCGATGTATCCTTGGAAATTCTCGGAATTCTCAAAAACAAAGGGTATGAATTTCCGAGCGTTCTCGACATTGGAACAGTGCTTGTCTGCGTTTCTGACTTGGTTTCCTTAAAGGTCCCATGACATGCCACCAGGTGTGAGTGTGATTAGCCTTACAAGCTGTTTTGAAAATCTGCCCCTTATGACATCACAAGTGGGCGTGTCCACCTAGATGTGCGATGTCTTTTTGTCTTTTTAAATGTTAATGTACAGGAAGTAGATCTCAGTGGAGTTTGATCCAGGTTCAGTTTGTCTTTATAAAGGTTAATGTACAGGAAGTAGATCTCAGTGGAGGTTGATCCAGGTTCAGTTTGTCTTTATAAAGATTAATGTACAGGAAGTAGATCTCAGTGGAGGTTGATCCAGGTGGTGTAAATGTTGGTCCCTCTGTCAGATGGCGGAGGTGGGGGAGTTTGAGGCGTCTAAGGAGAAGCTCCTGGACTACGCCCGGCGCTGCTACAAAACCATGGACGAGGCCACTCACACCAAGGTGCAGAGCATGAAGAAGTCCCACGAGCTGCTGCCCATCTCCTACCGCTTCAGGAACTAGCCTCCTCCCGCTTCAGGCCTCCTCCCGCCTCAGGAGCTAGTCTCTACCACTGCAGAGACTAGTCTGCTGCCAGCTAGCACTAGCTAGATCAGGAGTAATTTTGTTGTTGGTTTAACAGATTTTTGTTCAGGAAGAAGTTTTGAGAAACATGTCTTCGTGGTTCAACATCTTAAGAACAAGACAAGAAGGGATTTGAAGACTATGTTATTACATTATTATTTTATAACTCAAGAGTATATTGGTTATTACATTATTATTCTTTTTTTATTTTGGTTCAGGAGTTAACTTACTAGGTTAAAGATTGCAATAACGCTGATAAAATGTGACTAATTTCCTTCCTTCATTTATCTATTATTTTATTTATATTATTATTTATATATTATTTATTTCCGTCCGATAGGAACGTGATGGTCAGAGTTCCCTGTCTAGGATTGATTGTTCATTTACTAAGAGATTCCAGCCAATAGTCTTGCTTGTTGTTTGCCTGCCATCTAGTTTGTTTACATCTAGCAAGCGAATGGCTGCTGTTTAGGTTGTCCCTCCCGTTTAAAACAACCAATGAATGATGAAGATTCAGATGTTTTTTTTCCGTTTGTTTTGTAAAGAGATGCAAAGTACTGGAATATAATGTATCTCAAATGATCGTTTAAGAGGATGACATTTGTGTTTGCTGAAGCCCTTGTTTGGGATCTTTCCCAACCTGTGTACCTTACGTTCTGGGGTTAAGGGATACTGGATATTTGGTCTCAAATCGTAATAACACTGATAAACTGTGATTTACTAATTTCCTTAATCAGTTAATGTAATATTAATAAGTTTCAGCTTTTTCGTGTTAGAGGATATTGGATTAACACAATAAACCCTTTTCTCCCCTTCTGACGTTTCCTAACGTGTTTCCTTTGCGTTCCTGAACGCGCCCAGTGCCCAGCGCGGGTCTTCTACTTCAGAACGGTGAGCAGAACGGGGACCTTGCTCAGTGTTCAGCGGCAGCAGAGTCTGCAGGGTCAGTCTGTCTGTCTGACGGCCTCCTAGAGCCACGGTCAACGACATCCGAAGGCCGGGTTGGTCGCCTTGGAAAAACGCATCTGCTAAATAGTTATCGCACATGAATGTAGACTCTGCTCAATAGTTATTTACATTTACATTTAGGGCATTTAGCAGACACTTTTATCCAAAGCGACATACAATAAGTACATTTGTCATAAGAAGTGCATCAATATATCGCTTTCAGTACAGAAAGGATGTTCATAGAACCAAGTGCAAGTACTACAATCGCTAGGCTAACCAATTCCCCCATTTTAGTGTGAATTCGCTCGTCCAGAAATGCAGTCAATAAGTTCCATTAAAAGAAAAAAATCTGGACCTCACTCATTACTTAACCCCAATAGGGTCCGACTGCGTCCTGCGTCCTCCTGCCAAGACACGCCCCGTGTACAAAGACACGCCCCTCGTGTGAAATACACGCCTATACTACGACTGACCAATCTCAGCGTGATGACGTAACACGTAGGATTGTGATTTCCTACTGAAATCGGGGAGTAATTTTCCAACGTAGCACAGAGACGGGTAAAAAATAGCGAAATATTTTTCCTTGTACTGTCGAGTACGGTGTCACAATGACAATGGGATTTCCACTGAAGTTTCCCCCGTCCTTCCTTACTCTGATGTTGGAGTTTATTTGTAAGCAACTTTATTGGAGCTCCAGCAGTTGTCTTGTTGAGCAACAACATCGTTAACTCTTCTGTTACGAAGCTGTTCCGTTTTTGTCAAAACCTACAAAACGTAGTTATCTTTGCCATACAGCTACACAGCCTGCCACACCATAGGTACACAAAATGGGGTTTCAATATTTCAGTTAACTTCTGTAAGTCCAGATATTGCCTGGTGTTTGTAGGCTACGGGAGGGAGTCAATTTACTGTAACAGTGGAGTTAAAAAGTTAGTGTAATATTTTGCTCATGGGCGGTGTCATTTAAATTCTGGCTCTTAATATTCACAAAAATATTGATTGGAATTTACTCTGAAAATGTCAGGCTGACCAAAGAGTAATGAAGAGAAACCGAATTTGCATTTACTGATAACTGTGATGTCAAATGCATATACTTGGCTTTACAGAGGTACAAAGTAAAGTTACTTAAAGGATACAAGCCTTAGAATTGTACATTTTCGCCCCTATTCCACTTGTATTGTTTACAGACAATACTTATGCATACGATAGGGAAGGCTATGTGTGACGCCAGACGCCGTCGTGAATTAGACCAATCAGGGCCGACTAAATACATGCCCTCCTTACAAGACACGCCTCCTCAAAATACACGCCCCCGTCTTGCAGGACGCAGTCGGACCCTACTCCATTACTTAAAGGTTGCATAGGTGATTTGCTTTTTTGGCCATTTTTGCAAAATTACTTGAAATCCTTATCATAACCCGCTTACAGCCACTGAGTTAGAAGTACTGACATGAAAATTAAACTTGTCAATCATCTGTGGAACGTGCAGGGCTCGAAAAACTCCAGCCAATCATATCCATTGCCACCGAGTTTCATTGGACAGTAAGTACGTCAATCAAACGGTCGTACTGCACTCCCCCTCCCCCCGCGCGCGACCCCTTCGTGCAGTACTCGTGACCCAGAGCTCGTGACCCAGAGCTCGTGACCCAGAGCTCGTGACCCAGAGCAAGCTCCTGTTTGTTGTTATCCTGCGGTATCTACTGGAACTAGTTAATCCACATTTGGACCTAGCAGTAGAAGACAATTTCCATGGCAGACAAGACGCCACCATCCCCACCACCACCACCACCACCACCACCAGCAAAGAGAAGGAAAACTCTTTTTCAGAGAGTAATTGATAATAAAAACGTTGAAAGAGAAAAACTGAAATCAAGAATAATCCTAGGCGCTGCTTTTGAACGTTTGCGGCAACTGAAGGACGAGAAGGGTCTAAAAACCGATGCTTGTGTGGCGGTTGACCTAGTTTCAAAGTTTATACCGTTTATACTCGGTAATACCGGTGTTGAGACGAGTGTATTACTCGGTGTGAAAATGTCCACACCGCGGCAACCCTAGTGAAAACCAGGACTTCCAATACAATTATATGAAACAAACATCATCATCATCATCATCGCCTACTACCCCTTCTGGGGCTTAGGCCGCAAACAAGAGTTCTCCATGCATCCCGGTCCTGGGCCAACATCTCAAGCTGTCCCCAAGTGTAGCCCATTTTCTTGGCGTCCGCCTCCAAGTCTCTACGCCAGGTGTTTCGCGGCCGACCTCTCTTTCTTTTCCCTTGGGGATTCCACTTGAGGGACTGTCTTGTGGTGTTTGTGGCTGGTTTACGGAGAGTATGGCCTATCCATCTCCAACGTCGTTGGAGGATCTCTTCGTCCGCTGGCTTTTGGCTGGTACGTTCCCACAGTTCTTTGTTGCTGATGGTGTTAGGCCAGTGGATCTGGAGGATTCGTCGCAGGCAGGAATTGATGAATGACTGGATTTTGTTTGTTGTATTCACCGTAGTCCTCCATGTCTCAGCACCGTAGAGTAGGACTGACTTCACATTGCTGTTAAAGATCTTGATCTTTGTTGTGATGGCCAGGTCTTTTGCGCTCCAGATGTTTTTTAGTTGGAGGTACGCAACTCTGGCCTTGCCAATCCTGACTCTCACATCTGCATCTGTTCCACCCTGCTTGTTGACAATGCTGCCAAGGTAGGTGAACTCCTCAATCTCCTCCAGAGCTTCGCCTTCCAGCATGATGGGTGCAGTGTTGGCAGAGTTGACTCTCATGACTTTGCTCTTCCCTCTGTGGATGTTGAGACCGAGGCGAGCAGAGTTGGTTGCGATGGTGCTGGTCTTTTCTTGCATCTGCTGCTGGGTATGAGAGAGAAGGGCCAAGTCATCTGCAAAGTCCAGGTCTTCGAGCTGCGCCCACATTGTCCACTGTATGCCGTTTTTCCTTCCTGCTGTGGATTGCTTCATTACCCAATCCATTGCCAGCAGGAACAAGAATGGCGATAGTAGGCACCCCTGTCTCACTCCAGTTTGTACACTGAAAGCACCGGTAGGTTGTCCCTCGTGGATCACTCTGCAGGTCATTCCCTCATAGGTGTTTCTGATGATGTTAGTTAATTTCTCTGGCACTCCGTAGTGCCTGAGAAGCTTCCAGAGGGTCTCCCTGTCCACACTATCGAAGGCCTTCTCGTAGTCGATGAAGTTGATGAATAGCGGTGAATTCCACTCGAGTGACTGTTCCAGGATGATGCGCAGTGTAGCAATCTGGTCTGTACACGATCTGTCTTTGCGGAAGCCAGCCTGCTGGTCTCTAAGCTGGGGGTCGATCACATCTTTCATCCTGTCCAGTAAGATCCTGTAGAAGACCTTTCCTGGGATGGAGAGTAGCATGATCCCCCTATAATTTCCACAGTTGCTCAGGTCCCCTTTCTTTGGCATCTTCACAAGATAGCCCTCCTTCCATTCGCATGGGATGTTTTCCTCTTCCCACATCTTCTTAAAGAGAGGGTGGAGCATCTCTCCCATGGTCTCTGCGTCCGTCTTCAGTGCCTCGGCCGGGATGCTATCTGGTCCTGCAGCCTTGCCGTTTCTAAGTTTTTTAATGGCTTTCCTGATCTCCTCCCTTCTTGGTACACTGAGGTCTATTGGCAGATCCCTGTCTGCTTGTTGGATGTGTGGTGTGTCTTGTGGGGCTGGTCTGTTGAGGAGTTCCTCAAAATGTTCCAACCATCTTTTCTTCTGTCCTTCCTCCCCCATTATTGGCTTTCCCTCTTTGTCCTTTACTGGTCTTTGAGGTTTACTGGTCTTTCCTGCCAGCTTTTTGGTGGTGTCATACAGGTCCTTCAGATTCCCATGTCTAGCTGCTTCTTCTGCTTCTAATGCAAGGGCCTCTATGTAGTTCCTCTTGTCGGTCTTCAAGCTTTTTTTCACGTTCTTATTTGCTTCCCTGTACTCTGTTTGTGCCTTTACTTTCTCTGCTCTTGTACGACTGCTGTTAAGAGCTGCCTTCTTTTCTTTCCTCTCCTTCACCTTCTTTATTGACTCTGCTGATATCCAAGCCTTGTGGTTATCTTTCTGTGGTCCCAGTGCTACATTGCAGGTTGTAATTACCGTTTCCTTTACCACCTTCCACATCCCATCTATGTTTCTTTCCTCACCTTCTTTATCTAGCTCTTGCAGGGCATGAAACTTGTTCTTTAGCTCGATCTTGAATTTTTCTGCTGCTGCTGGATCTCTTAAAAGTGCTGTGTTGAATTTCTTTCTCTGGTTCTTCTCACCTGTCCAGTTTCTCCTCAACTTTAATTGGACTTTGGCAACGAGAAGATGATGGTCTGATGCTACGTCAGCTCCTCTTCTGACTCGTACATCTAAGAGGGACCTCCTAAACTTTTTGGTGACACATACATGGTCTATTTGGTTCTCAGTGGAGAGGTCCGGTGATACCCATGTGGCTTTGTGTACTCGCCTGTGGGGGAAGACACTTCCTCCGATGACAAGGTTGTTATTTGCACATAGTTCTGCGAATCTCTCTCCATTTTCGTTCATCTCGCCTAGACCATGCTGCCCCATTATCCTCTCATAGCCTCTGTTGTTACTTCCTATTTTTGCATTAAGGTCTCCCATTAAGATGGTAATATCTCTTTCTGAGTATCTCTGGATGATGGTCTGTATTCTGCTATAGAATTCGTCCTTGCTCTCTTCGTCACTATCGTTGGTTGGGGCATAGCATTGAATGATGTTCATGTTTATTCTTTCCTTCTTTGTTTTGAATGTAGCTGCTATTGCTCTCGAGCCATGTGCCTCCCATCCCATGAGTGCTCTCTGAGCAGCCTTGGACAGCATCAAAGCGACTCCCTGGGTGTGGTGTGCATTGTCCTCCTCATGGCCTGAGTACAGCAGCAGCTCTCCTGTGGTAAGCCTCTTCCGTCCAGAACCCGTCCATCTTGATTCACTAATTCCGAGTATGGCAAGGTTGTACTTGTTCATCTCGGTGGCAACTTGTGCGGTCTTTCCAGCTTCGAACATGGTCCTTACGTTCCATGTACCGATGGTGGTTGTAACACCGGTTGAGAGGATGGTTTTCGGCAGAGTGGCTTCCAGGTGCTTCTGGCTTTCACCACCCTGCGTCATAAATCCTTCTGACGAAGGTCCATCTTCACTCCGGGGCGGGATATCTTGGTTTACTCTTGTTTGCGTTTCTGTAACAGGTATTGTTTTATGGGGTGGGGTTGTTAGCCCCACGCCTAACCCCCAACCTGGAGGACCAGGTGTTGCCTTTAGTCGGACCTCTACCCTAAAACCTGCCCGGCTTGGTAAGACCTGCCAGGGGTATTACCCCCGCCGGTATAGCCTCCAGGGTCACGGAAGTACACAAGCCTCCCCACCACGGCAAGGTAACAACACAGAGGAGAGGATGAAACAAACATACATTTTCTAAAAATAGTAATGATTTATGTGACCGTTTAATGTTTATAACATCTGGTGCAACCATAGCCGCGAGAACGTATTCTCAGCAGGGGGTGCTGGGAAAAAAAACCCGGCCTGCACTAGACTCGCAACTCGTTACATTGATAAAAAAGATATATAGCAGCGCAACTCAATTACACCAGTGCATGCGCGCACAGTTGAAAATCGATCGTTGTGTTCACTTCCTTCACACCATGGTTCACATCCAGCTGCTCACAGAACAAGTTTAGCGCACCACCGCTACCCTCACACTTTTTCATATAACCTTTTTTCAGCACTAGGACATATGAGCATTAAATAAATGCTGCGTCTCAACATGCCTTGGACAGCAGCGAGGATGACTCG
The DNA here is from genome assembly GCF_031168955.1 of Gadus macrocephalus. NCBI lineage: Eukaryota > Metazoa > Chordata > Actinopteri > Gadiformes > Gadidae > Gadus > Gadus macrocephalus. Next base: position 222,022 of record NC_082403.1, read on the forward strand.
CTTTGCCACGGGCCGAAACAGTTCGGAGCGACCACAGCCAGAGCGAACACAGCGGGGCAGAGGAGTGTCAGGAAGTCTTTGGTGTACACATCAGTACGGCCTATTTGCACTACTGTTTAGTGGCAATGCAGTGTTTTATTCTATGCCTTTTTATTTTCGTATATTATTTCAATTAATACAATTTATTTATTCATGAAATCAAGATCTGGTCTTCAAATATTTTTTCCAAATATAGGTCGTATTACAATGGGGTTTGTGTTTATATTCGGACCAATACGGTACAGCGGACGCTCACATGACGTTAAGCATTTCCTGGTGCATAATGTGACGCTTCAGAACCTAAAATCCCGTTTCTCCCCGTTGATACGACAACACATAACCGGCGTTTTCAGAAATCTCCACTTTGGCCGGAGTTTTTAGAAATGATCGTTTTCTGTGATAAGACAGGGCCTCGGACAGGGGGTGTTGCAGCACCCCCAAAACCCCTACTTCCCGCGGTACTGGGTGCAATTTACAGCTGAATGTAGTGCCATGTTGTTAAACGAAAACCTACGCTAGCCTGGCTCGCTCTCGCGCATCACTGTTCGCGCTCGTGCATGATTGCGCGTCCAGGTACTTGGAATGGGTGGAGTCAGAGTCAGCGTTGAAGGAGAGGGGGTAGGACCATTTGAGTTGTGTATTTTCAAAATCTGCTGGCGTTTCGCAAATCGCGTACCCAACCTTTAACTTAATCTTATAGATAGACGGAGCATTGGCTGCTGGGACGCGAGAAATACGGCCGCCATCTTGGAGTGGTCAACCGGGAGCAGAAACAGCAGCAGAAACAGGATGCTGGGCTGTTGTTCAGCGTATTCCTGCTCAAATCGGCGGACAATCCATAATAGGAATCGGGGGATTACTTTTCACAAGCAAGATTTAACATTACCGTACTATTGGTATAATTAGTATCGAATAATAAAACACGCCAAACCATGTGGCCTTTATCATAGCTACACGTATGACAAAAAACCGCATGAAAATCAGTGGTATTCAGTGAGGTATGATTAATTAAATGCGCTGACAGTTCATTGCTCCAGCCAAACGGATTACACTGAGTGGAGCGGATGACCACTCCAAGATGGCGGCCCCGCGTCTCGTCAGCGCCAGTAGGCGGTAGCATTCGATGCTCCGTCTATCTATAAGATGTCTATGCTGGCTACGGCCCTGCGTGTGTCATTCATCGAATCGTTCGACGTGCCTGCTACGAACCCACTAATTGTCGAGGTCGCCCTCTAGTGGAAAGGAGGAGAACCTACACCCTGATGTGTTTATTCTAATGCACACCGGATATGAACATACGTTAAGGCTGCTGGCCCTTTTCTCTCATCATAGGAGCTCAGCTGTAGGCCTGTATCTCATGTATTTCATGTATCTCCTGTATCTACTATAGCCTGGATGGATATTCAATATACACGGAGTGGAAATAGGCCAGTCGTCTGAGTCATATTCCGTGGGACTTTTAAGATTCCTACGGAAAATACAAATATAACCTACATTTTACAGGATGTAATGTTTATCAGTCTAATATAATCAGCTGCACCTGAGTAGGCAAATGTAGGCTACGACACGTCTCGATAAATACGCATACGCACATGCATTGTTATTAACTTATTATAAATTTCATTGGGATATATTCTAATCAGGATAACTTCATAAGCGACATCTCCGTATATATGAACATATATGTATTTTACTAATAGCCTTCACGGATGAAGTGAGTTTTGGTGAAGATGTGTGAGTATCGATCCGTCAGTAGTTTAGTATTGATCCTTTGCGGACACAATCAGGAGGAGGAATCTAAAACAAAGCGATCAGCGACCAGCATCTGTCCACAAACATCTCACCTTTCACCTTTCCCCCGCCGACCAATCACAGCGCGTGTACCCTGGTAGTAGCGGAACTCACTCCCCCAAGCGGGGCTCTGATTGGCGCGTTGTTAGAAGAACTCGCCCTATTGGCCCGACGGTGAAACGGGGGTCGGCGAAGGGAGCCAACAGCGTGGCTCGGGAGGCGGGGCTTTTTTCCATCAGGGAGGAGGAGGAGGAGGTCCTGGCACTGGCAGCCATCTTGGATGTGCGGGCTGATTGTTTAGTGAAAAGAATCGGGAGTAAAGCACATAAAGACCGAAAACAGCCGCAGCTACCGGAGGACCGACACCAGAAGACAAACACACGGACCCGGGCTGACCCAGGTAACCGGTCCGCGGGGCTTCTTCCCAACGGGCTGTCGACACCCCGAGCCGGCCGGGACCTAGGGGGTCCCGGCGGGCGTCTTTGCTCGGGGTCCCGGCGGGAGGGTCTGCATGGAACCCCTCCGACCGTGCGGCGAGGCGGTCCTTCCGGTCGGACCCGGGTGGACCGGGGAGGCGGTGCAGACCGCGGGGTTGGCGCCTGTTCTGCACACTAAGGGCTCCTCTGTTGATCAACACTTGGCGGGGGGGGGGTCTTTCTCTGGCTAACGGTGTGTTTATCAACCTGGCTTCTCTGACCGCTGAGACGGGTCTGTGGGGTGGTCCCACGACCCAGCACAACCCCGTGGGGGTCTCACCCGGGACCCTGGCCCGCCGCGGGGTCACTCTTTTGCGCAAAGTCAAGCGTGTCTGACCCGCCGATGGTTGCGTCGCTGACCACTATGTTGCAGCGTTGTGTTGATTCCAAAGTTGTGTCCTCATCATAACGGCAGCGGGGGGAGAGCTGCGTGGTAGTAGTAAACACCTGATCCTCGTACTGAGCCGTGTGGAGGTCTACCTCAGAGTGCTAGAGCAGCCTGCCTGACCCTCTCTCATGAAGGCATCCTGGTAGGTCGGCATCCGGGTGTTTAAAAGGCCGGCCTCGGACCCCGTCCCGTCCCGGCGGAGGCACCGGACCGTGACTCTGAGGTGGGTGTTGAGAGACTCTTGGTCGTCTCAGTGCCCTGCCTCTGCCTCACCTCCTCCTCGTTTATTGACGGAACCATGTTTAAGGATAATAATAATAATAATGCGTCTGACCGCGGCCATGTGCCAAAATACATTTGGTATTTATGTTGGATGAAGTTAAGAAATGTGTAACCTCACAAGATCCTGACTCCAAATCCACTTGGACCCCCCCTGAAGGTCTACAGCCTGCCCCCCCAGCCTGCTGAAGGGGTGAATGGAGTGGTTAACAGAGTGATCAATGAGAGGGTGAACCAGGCCTAGAGCAGCGAGGAGTGGTCCGAGGGGACTGCGACCTCGTGACAGGTCCTGTCACTCACTCTGTGTTCCCCGCTGAAGGCCCCGGGTCCCCCAGCTGGGGGGGCGGCCGTCCGGTACAGGCCGTCCCAGACCGGTCAGAGTGCGTTATCACAACGGACTGGAGGGCCACAAAGAGTAGAAAACAACAGAGAGATCACACGTCATCGTGCCCCCCCCTCGCCTCCTTCCCCCCCAGCCTCACTAACCCAGGTCTCCGTGTGTTTCAGTGAAGGCATGAGGACATCAGCCTAGTCATCAGTCATGGCCGATAAACGAAAACTCCAAGGTGAGATGTTGGTGTCCTCTCTACCTTCTCCTCTCCTCTCTACCTCCTCTCTACCTCCTCCTCTCCTCCTCTTCTCCTCCTCCTCTCCTCTTTCTCTCCTCCTCTCCTCTGCCCTCTTCCCGTTGGTCCTCCTGTCTCCACTCCTCTTCTCGTGTGTGTGTGTGTGTGGTGGTCAGTGTGTTGATGTTTTTAACCGTGTCTCTCCCTCTCTGCTGTGTGTTTGTGTGTGTGTGTGTGGTGGTGGTCAGTGTGTTGATGTCTTTAACCGTGTGTGTGTGTGTGTGTGTGGTGGAGGTCAGTGTGTTGATGTCTTTAACCGTGTGTGTGTGTGTGTGTGTGTGTGGTGGAGGTCAGCGTGTTGATGTCTTTAACCGTGTGTGTGTGTGTGTGTGTGTGTGGTGGAGGTCAGCGTGTTGATGTCTTTAACCGTGTCTGTGTGTGTGTGTGTGTGTGTGTGTGTGTGTGTCTCTGTGTGTGTGTGTGGCGGAGGTCAGTGTGTTGATGTCTTTAACCGTGTGTGTGTGTGTGTGTGTGTGTGTGTGGTGGAGGTCAGCGTGTTGATGTCTTTAACCGTGTCTGTGTGTGTGTGTCTCTGTGTGTGTGTGTGCTGGAGGTCAGTGTGTTGATGTCTTTAACCGTGTGTGTGTGTGTGTGTGTGTGTGTGTGTGTGTGTGTGTGTGTGTGTGTGTGTGTGTGTGTGTGTGTGTGTGTGTGTGTGTGTGTGTGTGTGTGTGTGTGTGTGTGTGTGTGTGTGGTGGAGGTCAGTGTGTTGATGTCTTTAACTGTGTGTGTGGTGGAGGTCAGTGTGTTGATGTTTTTAACCGTGTCTCCCTCTCTCGCCCGACAGGTGAAATAGATCGATGTTTGAAAAAGGTAGCGGAGGGGGTGGAGCAGTTTGAAGACATCTGGCTGAAGGTACGCGGAGGTCGCGTCGAGGTAAACTCATCCCGTTGCTCAGGGCAACCCCCGTGTGGATGAGAGTACTGCTCTGGTCCCCGCCAGCACTCTGTCATGTTGTGTTGACACCTGTCAGTCAGCGTGTGTTTGATCTAGCGCCCGCTCACTTCCTGTTCCCACACGGCCCTCTGAGGTCCCCTTAACGTGTGTGTGTGTGTGTGTGTGTGTGTGTGTGTGTGTGTGTGTGTGTGTGTGTGTGTGTGTGTGTGTGTGTGTGTGTGTGTGTGTGTGTGTGTGTGTGTGTGTGTGTGTGTGTGTGTGTGTGTGTGTGTGTGTGGGGCACTTTGATGATGATGATGTTGGGCTGGAGGTGTGCACGGTGCCGATGTGTACGTGCGCACGTGCTGAATTATCGCACTCCCGTCAGGGCAGCGGCCCCGTACTGCAGGCCGTGTGCGGCTGCTTCTACAAGAGAGCTCCACACACCTTAAAGGCTCTCCAAAGGGCCCCTATGAGTCTGAGTATTAATGACTAACTCTCCAAAGGGCCCCTATGAGTCTGTGTATTAATGACTAACTCTTCAGGGGCCCCTATGAGTCTGTGTATTAATGACTAACTCTTCAGGGGCCCCTATGAGTCTGTGTATTAATGACTAACTCTTCAGGGGCCCCTATGAGTCTGTGTATTAATGACTAACTCTCCAAAGGGCCCCTATGAGTCTGTGTATTAATGACTAACTCTCCAAAGGGCCCCTATGAGTCTGTGTATTAATGACTAACTCTTCAGGGGCCCCTATGAGTCTGTGTATTAATGACTAACTCTCCAAAGGGCCCCTATGAGTCTGTGTATTAATGACTAACTCTCCAAAGGGCCCCTTTGAGTCTGTGTATTAATGACTAACTTTCCAAATGGCCCCTATGAGTCTGTGTATTAATGACTAACTCTCCAAAGGGCCCCTATGAGTCTGTGTATTAATGACTAACTCTCCAAAGGGCCCCTATGAGTCTGTGTATTAATGACTAACTCTTCAGGGGCCCCTATGATTCTGTGTATTAATGACTAACTCTTCAGGGGCCCCTATGAGTCTGTGTATTAATGACTAACTCTCCAAAGGGCCCCTATGAGTCTGAGTATTAATGACTAACTCTCCAAAGGGCCCCTATGAGTCTGTGTATCAATGACTAACTCTTCAGGGGGCGCAGTAGGGGCCCTATGAGTCTGTGTATTAATGACTAACTCTTCAGGGGCCCCTATGAGTCTGTGTATTAATGACTAACTCTCCAAAGGGCCCCTATGAGTCTGTGTATTAATGACTAACTCTCCAAAGGGCCCCTATGAGTCTGTGTATTAATGACTAACTCTCCAAAGGGCCCCTATGAGTCTGTGTATTAATGACTAACTCTTCAGGGGCCCCTATGAGTCTGTGTATTAATGACTAACTCTTCAGGGGCCCCTATGAGTCTGTGTATTAATGACTAACTCTCCAAAGGGCCCCTATGAGTCTGAGTATTAATGACTAACTCTCCAAAGGGCCCCTATGAGTCTGTGTATTAATGACTAACTCTCCAAAGGGCCCCTATGAGTCTGAGTATTAATGACTAACTCTCCAAAGGGCCCCTATGAGTCTGAGTATTAATGACTAACTCTCCAAAGGGCCCCTATGAGTCTGAGTATTAATGACTAACTCTCCAAAGGGCCCCTATGAGTCTGAGTATTAATGACTAACTCTTCAGGGGCCCCTATGAGTCTGTGTATTAATGACTAACTCTTCAGGGGCCCCTATGAGTGTGTATTAATGACTAACTCTCCAAAGGGCCCCTATGAGTCTATGTATTAATGACTAACTCTTCAGGGGCCCCTATGAGTCTGTGTATTAATGACTAACTCTCCAAAGGGCCCCTATGAGTCTGAGTATTAATGACTAACTCTCCAAAGGGCCCCTATGAGTCTGAGTATTAATGACTAACTCTCCAAAGGGCCCCTATGAGTCTGAGTATTAATGACTAACTCTTCAGGGGCCCCTATGAGTCTGTGTATTAATGACTAACTCTTCAGGGGCCCCTATGAGTCTGTGTATTAATGACTAACTCTCCAAAGGGCCCCTATGAGTCTATGTATTAATGACTAACTCTCCAAAGGGCCCCTATGAGTCTGTGTATTAATGACTAACTCTTCAGGGGCCCCTATGAGTCTGTGTATTAATGACTAACTCTTCAGGGGCCCCTATGAGTCTGTGTATTAATGACTAACTCTCCAAAGGGCCCCTATGAGTCTGTGTATTAATGACTAACTCTTCAGGGGCCCCTATGAGTCTGTGTATTAATGACTAACTCTTCAGGGGCCCCTATGAGTCTGTGTATTAATGACTAACTCTTCAGGGGCCCCTATGAGTCTGTGTATTAATGACTAACTCTCCAAAGGGCCCCTATGAGTCTGTGTATTAATGACTAACTCTCCAAAGGGCCCCTATGAGTCTGTGTATTAATGACTAACTCTTCAGGGGCCCCTATGAGTCTGTGTATTAATGACTAACTCTCCAAAGGGCCCCTATGAGTCTGTGTATTAATGACTAACTCTCCAAAGGGCCCCTTTGAGTCTGTGTATTAATGACTAACTTTCCAAATGGCCCCTATGAGTCTGTGTATTAATGACTAACTCTCCAAAGGGCCCCTATGAGTCTGTGTATTAATGACTAACTCTCCAAAGGGCCCCTATGAGTCTGTGTATTAATGACTAACTCTTCAGGGGCCCCTATGATTCTGTGTATTAATGACTAACTCTTCAGGGGCCCCTATGAGTCTGTGTATTAATGACTAACTCTCCAAAGGGCCCCTATGAGTCTGAGTATTAATGACTAACTCTCCAAAGGGCCCCTATGAGTCTGTGTATCAATGACTAACTCTTCAGGGGGCGCAGTAGGGGCCCTATGAGTCTGTGTATTAATGACTAACTCTTCAGGGGCCCCTATGAGTCTGTGTATTAATGACTAACTCTCCAAAGGGCCCCTATGAGTCTGTGTATTAATGACTAACTCTCCAAAGGGCCCCTATGAGTCTGTGTATTAATGACTAACTCTCCAAAGGGCCCCTATGAGTCTGTGTATTAATGACTAACTCTCCAAAGGGCCCCTTTGAGTCTGTGTATTAATGACTAACTTTCCAAATGGCCCCTATGAGTCTGTGTATTAATGACTAACTCTCCAAAGGGCCCCTATGAGTCTGTGTATTAATGACTAACTCTCCAAAGGGCCCCTATGAGTCTGTGTATTAATGACTAACTCTTCAGGGGCCCCTATGATTCTGTGTATTAATGACTAACTCTTCAGGGGCCCCTATGAGTCTGTGTATTAATGACTAACTCTCCAAAGGGCCCCTATGAGTCTGAGTATTAATGACTAACTCTCCAAAGGGCCCCTATGAGTCTGTGTATCAATGACTAACTCTTCAGGGGGCGCAGTAGGGGCCCTATGAGTCTGTGTATTAATGACTAACTCTTCAGGGGCCCCTATGAGTCTGTGTATTAATGACTAACTCTCCAAAGGGCCCCTATGAGTCTGTGTATTAATGACTAACTCTCCAAAGGGCCCCTATGAGTCTGTGTATTAATGACTAACTCTCCAAAGGGCCCCTATGAGTCTGTGTATTAATGACTAACTCTTCAGGGGCCCCTATGAGTCTGTATTAATGACTAACTCTTCAGGGGCCCCTATGAGTCTGTGTATTAATGACTAACTCTCCAAAGGGCCCCTATGAGTCTGAGTATTAATGACTAACTCTCCAAAGGGCCCCTATGAGTCTGTGTATTAATGACTAACTCTCCAAAGGGCCCCTATGAGTCTGAGTATTAATGACTAACTCTCCAAAGGGCCCCTATGAGGCTGAGTATTAATGACTAACTCTCCAAAGGGCCCCTATGAGTCTGAGTATTAATGACTAACTCTCCAAAGGGCCCCTATGAGTCTGAGTATTAATGACTAACTCTTCAGGGGCCCCTATGAGTCTGTGTATTAATGACTAACTCTTCAGGGGCCCCTATGAGTGTGTATTAATGACTAACTCTCCAAAGGGCCCCTATGAGTCTATGTATTAATGACTAACTCTTCAGGGGCCCCTATGAGTCTGTGTATTAATGACTAACTCTCCAAAGGGCCCCTATGAGTCTGAGTATTAATGACTAACTCTCCAAAGGGCCCCTATGAGTCTGAGTATTAATGACTAACTCTCCAAAGGGCCCCTATGAGTCTGAGTATTAATGACTAACTCTTCAGGGGCCCCTATGAGTCTGTGTATTAATGACTAACTCTTCAGGGGCCCCTATGAGTCTGTGTATTAATGACTAACTCTCCAAAGGGCCCCTATGAGTCTATGTATTAATGACTAACTCTCCAAAGGGCCCCTATGAGTCTGTGTATTAATGACTAACTCTTCAGGGGCCCCTATGAGTCTGTGTATTAATGACTAACTCTTCAGGGGCCCCTATGAGTCTGTGTATTAATGACTAACTCTTCAGGGGCCCCTATGAGTCTGAGTATTAATGACTAACTCTTCAGGGGCCCCTATGAGTCTGTGTATTAATGACTAACTCTCCAAAGGGCCCCTATGAGTCTGAGTATTAATGACTAACTCTCCAAAGGGCCCCTATGAGTCTGTGTATTAATGACTAACTCTCCAAAGGGCCCCTATGAGTCTGAGTATTAATGACTAACTCTTCAGAGGCCCCTATGAGTCTGTGTATTAATGACTAACTCTTCAGGGGCCCCTATGAGTCTGTGTATTAATGACTAACTCTTCAGGGGCCCCTATGAGTCTGTGTATTAATGACTAACTCTTCATGGGCCCTATGAGTCTGTGTATTAATGACTAACTCTCCAGGGGGCGCAGTAGGGGCCCCATGGGTCTGTATTGGGGGCCCCTATTGCCGCGTTTCCACTGCAGGGTGCGTAACGGATCGGTTCGTAAAGGTGCGGTACGGGTTGCGTTTCCACCGCCAAAAGTGGGCGTGACCCGGACTTAGCTGTACCCGTTTTGGCCTCGTTTTCAGTACTCCTCCGTTGGGGTACTGAAAACGAGACGAGACGCCTGAAAGGGTCCCGGGAAATTCGAGCTACACAACCCCTCCGTTGATTGGTCGACAGAATCATCACTTCCGGGCAACGTGGGGATAAAAACAAACAAACAAACAAACAGTAGCCTCGAGGTATTATTCTTTACAATTTACATGTCGCGTAAAACGCTTGCTTGGGCGAACAAGGAGGTGGAGACGTTCCTCTGCATTCTTGGGGAGGAAGACGTTGTTTACGATGTTTACCTAGCTGCCGCGGCGATCGACATCCGGCCTACCTTAAAGGGTACTGTCGGCGGTGGAAACGCAACCTCGGAACTGAGCTGGGCTATACCGGCCCCTCCCTACCGGACTGAGGCGAACCGATCCGTTCCGCACCCTGCAGTGGAAACGCGGCATACGAGTCTGTATTGGGGGCCCACTCTGTCCTTAATAGCACTTCCTACTCTGATTGGGAGGGCCCAGTCTGTGCGCTGTGACCAATGGTCCAGATGTTGTTGAGGGTCCCAGTGTCAGCCTTCCTCCCAGTCTGCTGTGGTGGTCTCCCAGTGTCAGCCTTCCTCCCAGTCTGCTGTGGTGGTCTCCCAGTGTCAGCCTTCCTCCCAGTCCGCTGTGGTGGTCTCCCAGTGTCAGCCTTCCTCCCAGTCTGCTGTGGTGGTCTCCCAGTGTCAGCCTTCCTCCCAGTCCTCTGTGGTGGTCTCCCAGTGTCAGCCTTCCTCCCAGTCCTCTGTGGTGGTCTCCCAGTGTCAGCCTTCCTCCCAGTCCTCTGTGGTGGTCTCCCAGTGTCAGCCTTCCTCCCAGTCCTCTGTGGTGGTCTCCCAGTGTCAGCCTTCCTCCCAGTCCTCTGTGGTGCTCTCCCAGTGTCAGCCTTCCTCCCAGTCCTCTGTGGTGGTCTCCCAGTGTCAGCCTTCCTCCCAGTCCTCTGTGGTGGTCTCCCAGTGTCAGCCTTCCTCCCAGTCCTCTGTGGTGGTCTCCCAGTGTCAGCCTTCCTCCCAGTCTGCTGTGGTGGTCTCCCAGTGTCAGCCTTCCTCCCAGTCCTCTGTGGTGGTCTCCCAGTGTCAGCCTTCCTCCTAGTCCTCTGTGGTGGTCTCCCAGTGTCAGCCTTCCTCCCAGTCCTCTGTGGTGCTCTCCCAGTGTCAGCCTTCCTCCCAGTCCTCTGTGGTGGTCTCCCAGTGTCAGCCTTCCTCCCAGTCCTCTGTGGTGGTCTCCCAGTGTCAGCCTTCCTCCCAGTCCTCTGTGGTGGTCTCCCAGTGTCAGCCTTCCTCCCAGTCCTCTGTGGTGCTCTCCCAGTGTCAGCCTTCCTCCCAGTCCGCTGTGGTGGTCTGTGCTGGGGCTCTGCTGACACACACTCTCCCAACAGCTGCACAACGCCGCAAACGCCAACCAGAAGGAGAAATATGAAGCAGACCTCAAGAAGGAGATCAAGAAACTACAGGTGTGTGTGCGTGTGCATTAATTGCACCTATTAAATATCATTGTGGTCAGCAAAAGCAGATCGACAGACAAGCTGTGCTCACAACCATGACGGAACAACGCATGTTTTTGCAGTGCAGGGTTGATTAACTCATTCTCTCTCGTTTTCTCTCAGCGGCTGCGGGACCAGATCAAGACGTGGGTCGCATCCAACGAGATCAAAGACAAACGGCAGCTCGTCGAGAACCGCAAACTCATAGAAACGGTGAGTAGAGGACAGACAGACAGTCGTGAGGTTCTAAACGCTGAGTGGAGGACAGACAGACAGACAGACAGACAGACAGTCGTGAGGTTCTAAACGCTGAGTGGGAGACAGACAGACAGACAGACAGACAGACAGACAGTCGTGAGGTTCTAAACGCTGAGTGGAGGACAGACAGACAGACAGACGTGAGGTTCTAAACGCTGAGTGGGGGACAGACAGACAGACAGACAGACGTGATGTTCTAAACGCTGAGTGGGGGACAGACAGACAGACAGACAGACAGACAGACAGACATGAGGTTATCTGCTAGGTTGTAAAGTTATTGTTATTATACGGTTATTGTTAAACACCAAACTCTGCTATTAAGTGTTGTCTGAGAATGAATAATTAATCATTGTCTATCATTTTGTTTGTTAAAGACTGTTACAGAGTTCTGCCACAAAATTAGTTGAACGCTCAAACCTTCTCTGTGTCTGTCCCTCAATATGTCCCTCTGTCCGTCTGTCTGTCTGTCTCTTCCTGTGGGCTCCTCTGTCTGTCTGTCTGTCTGTCTGTCTGTCTGTCTGTCTGTCTGTCTGTCTGTCTGTCTGTCTGTCTGTCTGTCTGTCTGTCTGTCTGTCTGTCTGTCCCTCTCTTCCTGTGGGCTCGTCTTTCTGTCTGTCTGTCTGTCTGTCCCTCTCTTCCTGTGGGCTCGTCTTTCTGTCTTTCTGTCTGTCTGTCTGTCTGTCTGTCTGTCTGTCTGTCTGTCTGTCTGTCTGTCTGTCTGTCTGTCTGTCTGTCTGTCTGTCTGTCCGTCTCTTCCTGTGGGCTCGTCTGTCTGTCTGTCTGTCTGTCTGTCTGTCTGTCCCTCTCTTCCTGTGGGCTCGTCTTTCTGTCTGTCTGTCTGTCTGTCCCTCTCTTCCTGTGGGCTCGTCTTTCTGTCTGTCTGTCTGTCTGTCCGAGCAGCAAATGGAGCGCTTCAAGGTGGTGGAGCGTGAGACCAAGACGAAGGCCTACTCCAAGGAAGGCCTGGGGCTCGCCCAGAAGGTGGACCCCGCCCAGAAGGAGAAGGAGGAGGTCGGCACCTGGCTGACGGTGAGCCTCGTAGCCTCGTAGCCTCGCAGCCTATTTCAGGGGCGTGGCCAGGGGCGTGGTCAGGAACCGGTGAGCACGCTCACCCCAGCCGTGCACCGAGGATGAACCTTGACCGCTTGTGTCTCTCCTCTTCCTCCTCAGAACACCATCGACACGCTGAACATGCAGGTGGACCAGTACGAGAGCGAGGTGGAGTCGCTCTCCGTCCAGACACGCAAGAAGAAGGGCGAGAAGGAGGTGAGGAAACGCATGAGAGAGGAGGAGCTACGTTCAGCAGACCCTTTATCCAGAGCCACCTACAATATGAGATCAGCCAGGAGAAAGAGAATCATCAATATACCTCTGTGGGTACGCTAAGGATGTTCATAGAACCAAGGGCCCAGCACTCACCATCACTAGGTTAGCCCACTAAAGCACTCACCATCACTAGGTTAACCCACGAAAGCACTAACCATCACTAGGTTAGCCCACTAAAGCACTCACCATCACTAGGTTAACCCACGAAAGCACTAACCATCACTAGGTTAGCCCACTAAAGCACTCACCATCACTAGGTTAGCCCACTAAAGCACTCACCATCACTAGGTTAACCCACGAAAGCACTAACCATCACTAGGTTAGCCCACTAAAGCACTCACCATCACTAGGTTAGCCCACTAAAGCACTAACCATCACTAGGTTAGCCCACTAAAGCACTAACCATCACTAGGTTAACCCATTAAAGCACTCACCATCACTAGCTTAACCCACTAAAGCACTCACCATCACTAGGTTAGCCCACTAAAGCACTCACCATCACTAGGTTAACCCACTAAAGCACTGACCATCACTAGGTTAGCCCACTAAAGCACTCACCATCACTAGGTTAGCCCACTAAAGCACTAACCATCACTAGGTTAACACACTAAAGCACTAACCATCACTAGGTTAACACACTAAAGCACTCACCATCACTAGGTTAACCCACTAAAGCACTAACCATCACTAGGTTAACCCATTAAAGCACTCACCATCACTAGGTTAACCCACTAAAGCACTCACCATCACGAGGTTAGCCCACTAAAGCACTCACCATCACTAGGTTAGCCCACTAAAGCACTAACCATCACTAGGTTAACCCATTAAAGCACTCACCATCACAAGGTTAGCCCACTAAAGCACTCACCATCACTAGGTTAACCCACTAAAGCACTGCCCATCACTAGGTTAGCCCACTAAAGCACTGACCATCACTAGGTTAGCCCATTCCCCGTACACAACAGAGACAGCTAGGATAAGATGCTACACCATGCTAGGTACTAGAGATAGCTAGGATAAGATGCTACACCATGCTAAGTACTCTTTTTAAGTGCCAGGATGTACAACATACAATAAGTTTGTACATTAAAGGTCACATGGCATGAAAATTTCACTTTATGAGGTTTTCTAACAATAATATGAGTATCCCTAGCCTGTCTATGGTCCCCCAGTGGCTAGAAATGGCGTTGTAAAACGAGAACAAGGTATCCTGCCCCGCCTTCGAAAAAACAAGGCTCAGAAGTTTAGATTTGGAATTTGGCCCCATGTGTCATCATATGGGGCCAGGTGACCTCCTCTTTCTCTTCTTTGCCCGCCCAGAGAATTTGGCCCCCCAATGAGGTGTGTGTGTGTGTGTGTGTGTGTGTGTGTGTGTGTGTGTGTGTGTGTGTGTGTGTGTGTGTGTGTGTGTGTGTGTGTGTGTGTGTGTGTGTGTGTGTGTGTGTGTGTGTGTGTGTGTGTGTGTGTGTAAAGCATGTGTTGTACTAGGGGTGTACAGTATAAACGGTATAGAAAGTGAAATTTGCGCTACGGTATGGATTTTGACGTTACCGGAGTGACCGGTAGACATGTTCTGTGCTACGCGTTAGTGTTCTGTGTAACGCGTTACCAAGTAAAGCACGTTAATACAGTAACGTTACAACTTTTGCATGTAAAATGTAAAGTTACTCGCAACTACTGAATATATGGTAACGAAACATAGTTCCTTTTTCAATTCGGCGCAACGTTACCTTTCCCAGGGACAGACTTGACAGCGATCCCAGGTACGCGTTACATGCCCGCACACACTTCAGCCAAATTGCGCTGCCAAAACTATACGGGGAGGTCCGCAAGCAAGTGGAGAAAGAAATCCAGCCCTTCAGAAGCATTTAAATCGAAATTAGAAGATACACTTAACATACCCTGATGTACTACCGTTACCGTCGATGCCTCAAATCACACCATGATCTACATTTTAGTCCATACTGTACAGCCCTATGTTGTACACTTCTTTGTTGTTTGGATAACCGTTCTGCTGTTGGTGTTATGGCGCGTAACACGCAATACAATAATGCAAGCTTGTGTCAAGCTCCCATTTGGTGAAAAGTCTAGACTGGGTCGGGTTCTCTGTCTCTGCTACTTCCACAACGAGACTCGTTGTGCGGGTTAACTCGGCCATGGTTGAGAGGGATTTTGGGGAAAGGAACTTTGGCTTTGACTCTGAAGTCCAGATTGAACCGCGCCATGGAGGAGAAAGGGATTGTTGAACCCCCACTACGAGTCTAGTTGTGAAAGTAACGGGAGTCTGCGAACTGCAACCATCCTTTCTCCGTGTCGCGGTTCAGTCTGTGACTTCAGATTGATGTGGAAGAACCAGAGGAGTCGGAGAACCCAACACAGTCGTTTGATATTCTTGATATCTGGAGGCGCACACAGCTTTTTGCCGTGATAATAATGACTATTATATATAGTTATCGATATATAATATGATATTATTTATATAGAGAGCTCCAGGACTCCCGCCGGAGCACCCAGAGTGTTCTAGAATATTTACAGAACACGGCTAAAGGCTGTGTGCACCTCGCCATTGTGATGCATCCGCTGTAAACAGAGCGCATGGTACCGTAGTCGCAAGCTGCTCAGGGCCACACCCCCACCCTCCTCCTTAACCCGCCTCTAAAAACGGCACGTCTGTGGAGAGCTCATCTCGTAGTGGCTGTAATTCTGCAACAAGGCTGAATTTCTTGGAACGTGTTCAATTACTGTATTAGGGGCCCACTAACACCTATGTAGAAGCATCCATAAAGTAGCATGCCATGGGACCTTTAAGTGCCAGAAGTGAGTGAATGAATGAATGAATGATTGATTGAATGAATGAATGAAAACATACTCAAGCAGTCTGGCTGACGACTGAGTTAAGAGAGACTTCTAAACTGCTTTTCCTCTCTCTCTCCCTCCTCATAAACACATCACCGCCTCCATCATCATCATCACCCATCACCTTCCATGGACCTTAGCCGGTAGCATATGGTTTATATATCTGATACCTGATACTAACTGCCAATGCACGCTGATACGTGCTAACAATTGCTATGCTAACCTAGCATATGGTTTTGAAACCTGATACATGTTACGACCTGCTAATGCACGCTGATACGTGCTAGAAAATGCTATGCTAACCTAGCATATGGTTACACATCTGATACATGTTACTACCTGCTAATGGACGCTGATACGTGCTAACAAATGCTATGCTAACCTAGCATATGGTTTTACACCTGATGCATGTTACTTCCTGCTAATGCACGCTGATACGTGCTAACCCATGCTATGCCAACCTAGCATATGGCTCTACACCTGATGCATGTTACTACCTGCTAATAAACGCTGATGCGTGCTAACCCATGCTATGCTAACCTAGCATATGGCTTTACACCTGAAGCATGTTACTACCTGCTACTGCACGCTAATGCGTGCTAACCCATGCTATACTAAACTAGCATACGGCCTTACACCTGAAGCATGTGACCCCCTGCCTCTCCCCTTGCAGCAGCAGGAGCGCATCGAGGAGCTGAAGCAGTTTGTGGAGAAGCACCGCTACCACATCCGCATGCTGGAAACCATCCTGCGCATGCTGGACAACCACTCCATCCAGGTGGACTCCATCCGGAAGATCAAGGTGACCGCCCCCCAGCACTCCTACCCCCAGGGGTCAGACCCCCGGGCCCCCCAGCACTACCCCCCCCCCCACCAGGGGTCAGACCCCCGGGCCCCCCAGCACTACCCCCCCGGGGGTCAGACCCCCCCCCCCCACCAGGGGTCAGACCCCCGGGCCCCCCAGCACTACCCCCCCCCCCCACCAGGGGTCAGACCCCCGGGCCCCCCAGCACTACCCCCCCCCCCCACCAGGGGTCAGACCCCCGGGCCCCCCAGCACTACCCCCCCCCCCCCCACCAGGGGTCAGACCCCCGGGCCCCCCAGCACTACCCCCCCCCCCCCCACCAGGGGTCAGACCCCCGGGCCCCCCAGCACTACCCCCCCCCCCCACCAGGGGTCAGACCCCCGGGCCCCCCAGCACTACCCCCCCCCCCCCACCAGGGGTCAGACCCCCGGGCCCCCCAGCACTACCCCCCCCCCCCCCACCAGGGGTCAGACCCCCGGGCCCCCCAGCACTACCCCCCCCCCCCCCACCAGGGGTCAGACCCCCGGGCCCCCCAGCACTACCCCCCCCCCCCCACCAGGGGTCAGACCCCCGGGCCCCCCAGCACTCCTACCCCCAGGGGTCAGACCCCCGGGCCCCCCAGCACTACCCCCCCCCCCACCAGGGGTCAGACCCCCGGGCCCCCCAGCACTACCCCCCCCCCCCCCCACCAGGGGTCAGACCCCCGGGCCCCCCAGCACTCCTACCCCCAGGGGTCAGACCCCCGGGCCCCCCAGCACTACCCCCCCCCCCCCACCAGGGGTCAGACCCCCGGGCCCCCCAGCACTACCCCCCCCCCCCCCCACCAGGGGTCAGACCCCCGGGCCCCCCAGCACTACCCCCCCCCCCACCAGGGGTCAGACCCCCGGGCCCCCCAGCACTACCCCCCCCCCACCAGGGGTCAGACCCCCGGGCCCCCCAGCACTACCCCCCCCGGGGGTCTGACCCCCGGGCCCCCCAGCACTACCCCCCCCCCCCACCAGGGGTCAGACCCCCGGGTCCCCCAGCACTACCCCCCCGGGGGTCAGACCCCCGGGCCCCCCAGCACTACCCCCCCCAGGGGTCAGACCCCCGGGCCCCCCAGCACTACCCCCCCCACCGGTCAGACCCGGGGGGGGCCCGTGGTTTTCTGTGGTGAAGGTTCTGTGGTGAAGGTTCTAACCTCATGCTCTCCGGTCCTGGAGCTCTAGTGTGAAGGTTCTGTGGTTCTGTGATGAAGGTTCTAACGTGTTCTGAACGGGGTTCTGCAGGACGACGTGGAGTACTACCTGGACTCCTCCCAGGACCCGGACTTTGAGGAGAACGAGTTCCTGTACGACGACCTGGACCTGGACGAGATCCGTGAGTACTGAACCGCAGAGAGAACCGCAGACAGAGAGAACCGCAGACAGAGAGAACCGCAGACAGAGAGAACCGCAGACAGAACCGCAGACAGAGAGAACCGCAGACAGAGAGAACCGCAGACAGAGAGAACCGCAGACAGAGAGAACCGCAGACAGAGAGAACCGCAGACAGAGAGAACCGCAGACAGAGAGAACCGCAGACAGAGAGAACCGCAGACAGAGAGAACCGCAGACAGAGAGAACCGCAGACAGAACCGCAGAGAGAACCGCAGAGAGAACCGCAGACAGAGAGAACCGCAGACAGAGAGAACCGCAGACAGAGAGAACCACAGACAGAGAGAACCACAGACAGAGAGAACCCCAGACAGAGAGAACCCCAGACAGAACCACAGACAGAACCACAGACAGAACCACAGAGAGAACCGCAGACAGAACCGCAGACAGAACCGTGATGGATAGTGTGTTGGATAGTGTTGATGGAGACCAGGGACTGAAAGCTCTTGTACCTCCCCCCCCTCCAGCCACCGCCCTGCTGGCCACCTCCCCCCCCGGCACCACCCTGGAGGACGAGATCCTGCAGCACTCGAGCAGCACGCCGACCTCCACCACCTCCTCCTCCCCCACGCCGCCCTCCCCGGCCACCTGCACCACGGTGAGCACAGCCTCCGCCTAGCATACCTGCTAACACATGCTACCTGCTAACTAGGGCTGTAACGATTCTCGCGGTGTGAGAAGGCAGAAGCCGATATGCCCTTTCTAACTCTTCGGTCAAATTGTCAGATTGAAATTTGCTAATAATTTGTCTAAATCATAGTCTGCTGACAGCGCCCCCTCCTATCGATGCCGTAAATATGTGACGAGATGCCCTCTCTGTGATCACAGCTCTCCGTGGCTACGGAGGATTGCATTTCTCCACAGCCGTCGAAGTCCTCATATGCGATATGAACGACATTTATCCAGAGTGGGCCAAGCGCGAAAAAAATTGCCTGTGTGTAGGCCTGTCGCGATATGCAATAAATCAATTAATTGCGCGATAAATTAAAAAGAGCGATAATTTTTTGCCTGCCGCAATAATTTCCATTCACACTTTTTTTTAAATCATTGCTTTATTGGCCTAATCTGAAAAGAAATCTATGCCATAAACAGAAATATTATAGGCCTTTATTACACGGGTCTTCTGAATGCCGTGGAACGCTCCGTTCACTTGCATGGGTAGTAGTCCGGTAACTTGTCAACCCCAGCGTCTTCCGTTGTTAAGCAACGTCAACGAATAAATTGACGAATAAATTGTAAAAAGACACACCATGTGAAGTTATTTTTTCATCTTGGCAAGTAGCCTTGTAATAAGCGGGATAATGTATAGAACGTCGCCGGTCATTCAGGGCGAAGCAAGACACCTCCGCTGCGCGTCGGTCGCCTGTTCGCCCTGTCGGGGCTTATTTTCCCGATAATGACCGGCGTTCCATGCATTATATATCATCTCATCGTCATCCGCTTATCCGGGGTCGGGTCGCGGGGGGAGCAGCTCAAGCAGGGGGCCCCAGACTTCCCTTTCCCGGGCCACATTGACCAGCTCTGACGGGGGGATCCCGAGGCGTTCCCAGGCCAGTGTTGAGATATAATCTCTCCACCTAGTCCTGGGTCTTCCCCGAGGTCTCCTCCCCACTGGACGTGCCTGAAACACCTCCCAAGGGAGGCGCCCAGTGGGCATCCTTGCCAGATGCCCGAACCACCTCAGCTGACTCCTTTCTAAGTAAAGGAGCAGCGGCTCTAATCCGAGTTCCTCACGGATGGCTGAGCTTCTCACCCTATCCCTAAGGGAGACGCCAGCCACCCTTCTGAGAAAACTCATCTCGGCCGCTTGTACCCGCGATCTCGTCCTTTCGGTCATCACCCAGCCCTCATGACCATAGGTGAGGATAGGAACGAAGATCGACCGGTAGATCGAGAGCTTTGCCTTGCGGCTCAGCTCTCTTTTCGTAACAACGGTGCGGTAAAGCGAACGCAATACCGCCCCCGCTGCTCCGATTCTCCGGCCAATCTCACGCTCCATAGTACCCTCACTCGCGAACAAGACCCCGAGGTACTTGAACTCATTCACTTGGGCTAAGGACTCATCAGCACATGCATTATATATATTTATATATATTATATATATTTAGCAGGGTAGGCCTAAGTAACAAATGTCGGGTTGAAATCGGGCTCCGGCTCATAATTACAGGGCACAACGAATAAACCCCCTCGTCAAGTGTCAGTCACTTGTTGCATGGTCTGTGTGGGAGGCGGAGCCCTGGCGCGTGTTTATTATTTTTTGAAGCGCAATCGCGTTTACATCCTTTTTATTTAGTGTTTCAATTTTATTTTTTGTTTTTGGTGGTGTTTCGTTTTTATTCAAGAGCATTATTTGTTAATAATAGATTGTTTTTGGTTGTTTTGTTAATTTATTCTGGATATTTTAAATGTCTTCCAGACGTCCAGTCCCAGTGTTCTTTAAAAATAAAAGTTTATTGACCTTCGGAAGGGTGTACTTTATCATTATATTAGTTGAAAAACGGCAATCTTATCGCAATAATTTCTGGGGCAATTAATCGCCCAGAAAAATGTGTTATCGTGACAGGCCTACCTGTGTGATCCTGTCTCTATTGTTTTGTGTGATTTGACTGGCAGTTTGTCTGCTTATAGGTCGGAATGAAGCGGCCACCGATTATTGACAGGATGGGTACTTTATTCTACCGGACTCGTTCGCTTCTTCACTCGACACACGCGCTACCGCTCGCTCTCCTCGCTCGTCCACTCACTCGCTGATGTCACACGCATACGCACACTGCCATTCTCCCGCACACACATATGCTACTCGTAACAATATGCCTCGTTATTGCGACGTTCATGTTTTTCCTCATCTATTGAAAGTTAGGCTATTAAACATGTTGCATTCTATACGGCCTGATTTAAGTGTTGTTTAAATAAAATGCTTTTTAAATTTAAAAGAATCTTGGGATGTATCGAACCGTGGGTCAAAAATCGTGATACAAACCGAATCGTGAATTTGTGTATCGTTACAGCCCTACTGCTAACACATGCTACCTGCTAACACATGCTACCTGCTAACACATGCTACCTGCTAACACATGCTACGCTCAACAGCTGGTCCATGTTAGTGTCTGCCAGTGCACGCTGATACCTGCTAACACATGCTACTCTAAAGTAGCATATGGTATAAACATCTGAAACATGTTACTATCTGCTAATGTACGCTGATACGTGCTAACACATGCTATGCTAGCCTAGCCCACAGAGCTAAAACATGCTAAAACACAGTATTCTTACTGTTGGCTAGCATCCGTGAGGAGTAAAGTAGAGACTAGGTCACCCCTGTACCCCCTAACCCCTGTACCCCCTAACCCCTGTACTGTACCCCCTAACCCCTGTACTGTACCCCCTAACCCCTGTACTGTACCCCCTAACCCCTGTACTGTACCCCCTAACCCCTGTACCCCCTAACCCCTGTTCCCCCTGTACCCCCTAACCCCTGTACTGTACCCCCTAACCCCTGTACTGTACCCCCTAACTCCTGTACCTCCTAACCCCTGTACTGTACCCCCTAACCCCTGTACCTCCTAACCCCTGTACTGTACCTCCTAACCCCTGTACTGTACCCCCTAACCCCTGTACCCCCTAACCCCTGTACTGTACCCCCTAACCCCTGTACCCCCTAACCCCTGTACTGTACCCCCTAACCCCTGTACCCCCTATCCCCTGTACTGTACCCCCTAACCCCTGTACCCCCTATCCCCTGTACCTCCTAACCCCTGTACTGTACCCCCTAACCCCTGTACCCCCTAACCCCTGTACTGTACCCCCTATCCCCTGTACCCCCTATCCCCTGTACCTCCTAACCCCTGTACTGTACCCCCTAACCCCTGTACCCCCTAACCCCTGTACCCCCTAACCCCTGTACCCCCTAACCCCTGTACCCCTGTACCCCCTAACCCCTGTACCCCCTAACCCCTGTACCTCCTAACCCCTGTACTGTACCCCCTAACCCCTGTACCCCCTAACCTGTGTCCTCCCCCTGCAGGAGAACTCGGAGGACGACAAGAAGAGAGGCCGCTCCACAGACAGCGAGGTCAGCCAGGTGAGGGGGAGGGGGAGGGTGGGTCTACTAGGGGGAGGGAGGGGGAGGAAGGGAGAGGAGAGGAGAGGAGAGGTGAGGGGTGAGGGGGAGGGGGAGGGTGGGTCTACTAGGGGGAGGGGCTGTGGGAGGCTGGGTACTGTACAGTAGTGTGGTGTGTTGTGTCCTGTACAGTAGTGGTGTAGTGTACTGTACAGTAGTGTACTGTACAGTAGTGTGGTGTAGTGTACTGTACAGTAGTGTGGTGTAGTGTACAGTAGTGTGGTGTAGTGTACTGTACAGTAGTGTACTGTACAGTAGTGTGGTGTAGTGTACTGTACAGTAGTGTGGTGTAGTGTACTGTACAGTAGTGTGGTGTAGTGTACTGTACAGTAGTGTGGTGTAGTGTACAGTAGTGTGGTGTACAGTAGTGTGGTGTAGTGTACTGTACAGTAGTGTGGTGGTGTGTAGTGTACAGTAGTGTGGTGTAGTGTACTGTACAGTAGTGTGGTGGTGTGTAGTGTACAGTAGTGTGGTGTAGTGTCCTGTACAGTAGTGTGGTGTAGTGTACTGTACAGTAGTGTGGTGTAGTGTACTGTACAGTAGTGTACTGTACAGTAGTGTGGTGTAGTATACTGTACAGTAGTGTGGTGTAGTGTACTGTACAGTAGTGTACTGTACAGTAGTGTGGTGTAGTGTACTGTACAGTAGTGTACTGTACATTAGTGTGGTGTAGTGTACTGTACAGTAGTGTACTGTACAGTAGTGTGGTGTAGTGTCCTGTACAGTAGTGTGGTGTAGTGTACTGTACAGTAGTGTGGTGTAGTGTACAGTAGTGTGGTGTAGTGTACTGTACAGTAGTGTACTGTACACTAATGTACAGTAGTGTACTGTACATTAGTGTGGTGTAGTGTCCTGTACAGTAGTGTGGTGTAGTGTACTGTACAGTAGTGTGGTGTAGTGTACTGTACAGTAGTGTACTGTACATTAGTGTGGTGTAGTGTACTGTACAGTAGTGTGGTGTAGTGTACTGTACAGTAGTGTGGTGTAGTGTACTGTACAGTAGTGTACTGTACATTAGTGTCGTGTAGTGTACTGTACAGTAGTGTACTGTACAATAGTGTGGTGTAGTGTACTGTACAGTAGTGTGGTGTAGTGTACTGTACAGTAGTGTGGTGTAGTGTCCTGTACAGTAGTGTGGTGTAGTGTACTGTACAGTAGTGTGGTGTAGTGTACTGTACAGTAGTGTGGTGTACTGTACAGTAGTGTGGTGTACTGTACAGTAGTGTGGTGTACTGTACTGTACAGTAGTGTGGTGTAGTGTACTGTACAGTAGTGTGGTGTAGTGTACTGTACAGTAGTGTGGTGTAGTGTACTGTACAGTAGTGTAGTGTAGTGTACTGTACAGTAGTGTGGTGTAGTGTACTGTACAGTAGTGTGGTGTGGTGTAGTGTACTGTACAGTAGTGTGGTGTAGTGTACTGTAGTGTGGTGTAGTGTACAGTAGTGTGGTGTAGTGTACTGTACAGTAGTGTGGTGTAGTGTACTGTACAGTAGTGTGGTGTAGTGTACTGTACAGTAGTGTGGTGTAGTGTACTGTACAGTAGTGTGGTGTAGTGTACTGTACAGTAGTGTGGTGTAGTGTACTGTACAGTAGTGTGGTGTAGTGTCCTGTACAGTAGTGTGGTGTAGTGTCCTGTACAGTAGTGTGGTGTAGTGTACTGTACAGTAGTGTGGTGTACTGTACAGTAGTGTGGTGTAGTGTACTGTACAGTAGTGTGGTGTAGTGTACTGTACAGTAGTGTAGTGTACTGTACAGTAGTGTGGTGTACTGTACAGTAGTGTGGTGTACTGTACAGTAGTGTGGTGTAGTGTACTGTACAGTAGTGTGGTGTAGTGTACTGTACAGTAGTGTGGTGTAGTGTACTGTACAGTAGTGTAGTGTAGTGTACTGTACAGTAGTGTGGTGTAGTGTACAGTAGTGTGGTGTAGTGTACAGTAGTGTGGTGTAGTGTACAGTAGTGTGGTGTAGTGTACTGTACAGTAGTGTGGTGTAGTGTACTGTACAGTAGTGTGGTGTAGTGTACTGTACAGTAGTGTGGTGTAAAGATGAGGCCCAGCTCCAGGTTCTGGGTTCAATGCCATGCCCAGTCTTTTAACCTTTGACCTGCACATGTGACGGACGTAGTGACATCATCAACTACGGTTTAGGGGAACCCATCTGGTGGGGCGGCCCGGTCCAACCGGTTTGGACCGGTCTGACTCCACTCTGACCTGTAACTCTCTCCCTCTCCTTCCAGTCTCCTGTGAAGAACGGCAACCCGTCCTCCTCGTTCTCCTCGTCCTCCTCGTCCTCCTCGTCCTCGTCCTCCGCCTCGGGCCCCGCCTCCTCCTCGGGCCCCGCCTCCTCCTCGTTGGTCTCCCTGGCGGGGGCCGGGGGGGGCAACACCCTGCTGGGCAGCATGGGCGGCCTTCTGTCCAGCAGCCTGGCCAGCAGCTACAGCAACGCCACACAGCAGCCGCCCCACCCCTCCACCCAGCAGCACCACCTGCCCAAGAACCCCTCCTCCGCCTCCACCTCCTCCGGCCTCCACCACCCCGGCTCCTCCGCCGCCTCCGCCTCTCCCCCCAACGCCATCACCCAGCCCCAGGCCTCGCCGGCCTCCATGCCCACCAACAGCCTGGGGCTCAGTTTGGGCATGGGCCTGGGGAAGGGCTCCGGGCCGGGCCGCGGCGACGCCAGCAGCCCCGTGTCGTCGGGCGGCATGGCGGGCCTCATCTCGGGCTCCACGCCGGCGCCCTACGCCCAGGCCGCCGCCGCCTCGGGCCCGGTGGGCGGGGGCCTGCTGGGCGGGGTCTCCTCGGCCCCGGGGGCGGCGGGGGGTGGCTGCAGCATCACGGTGGGGGGCCCCACCTCCACCACGGGGGGGCTGCTGGGGACCTCGCCGGGCGGGGGCGGCGGGCTGCTGGGCCTGGGGTCCGGCCCGCTGGGGGGGCAGGCCGGCTCCTCCATGGGGAGCATGGCCCCCGGGGGCGGCGTGGGGGTCATCGGCAGCGGAGGGGGCGGAGCTGTGGGCAGCGCAGTGGGCGGAGTCACAGGCAGCTCTCTGCTCTCCAATCGACCGCCCAGCCGGCAGAAACAGAACGGAGGTACTTTACAATACTTTACATTACACCTACTCTAGAGTACTTTACCCTACAAGTACGCTAGAGTACTTTACATTACACCTACTCTAGAGTACTTTACAATACTTTACATTACACCTACTCTAGAGTACTTTACCCTACACATACTCAAGAGTACTTTACATTACACCTACTCTAGAGTACTTTACAATACTTTACATTACACCTACTCTAGAGTACTTTACAATACTTTACATTACACCTACTCTAGAGTTCTTTACCCTACACGTACTCTAAAGTACTTTACATTACACCTACTCTAGAGTACTTTACAATACTTTACATTATACCTACTCTAGAGTTCTTTACCCTACACGTACTCTCGAGTACTTTACATTACACCTACTCTAGAGTACTTTACATTACACCTACTCTAGAGTACTTTACAATACTTTACCCTACACATACTCTAGTGTACTTTACATTACACCTACTCTAGAGTACTTTACAATTATTTACCCTACACGTACTCTAGAGTGTCTTACAGTACTTTGCACTACACATACTCGTGTACTTTACTCTAGAGTACTTGACGCTACATGTACTTTATAATTGTTTACACTACATGTACTTTACAATACTTTACACTGCACGTACTTTAGAGTACTTTACACAACATGTTTTTAACAATACTTTACACTATATGTGCTTTATAATACTTACACCATTTGACCCTAGTTTATATTACCCTACTTTAGATTTATGACCACAATGTCCGTGATCACCATGGTAACGGTTCTATCTCCCGCCTAGGTTACAGTGCCGTGGTGTCAGACAGCACGCAGGACTCTGTCCTCACCAGTGCCAGCCAATCACAGAGCAGCCAGCCTTCCTGTTTGACCTCCACAGCCAATCAGCTGTGAGTGTTTGGTTCAGTGTATTCGTATCAATCAGCATTAAGTCTACGGTTATCGCCTCGCACATGGAAATAAGCCATCGGTCAGAAGAATCCTCTCAACCCTCTTCTCTTGTCTCCTCCTCCTCCTCCTCCTCCTCCTCCTCTTCCTCTTCCTCCTGCTCTTCTTCCTCCTCCTCTTCCTCCTGCTCTTCCTCCTCCTCCTTTTCCTCCTCCTGCTCTTCCTCCTCCTGCTCCTCCTCCTCTCCCCCTCTTCTTCCTCCTCCTCCTCTCCCCCTCTTCTTCCTCCTCCTCCTCCTCTCCTCTTCCTCCTCCTCCTCTCCTCCTCCTCCTCCTCCTGCTCTTCCTCTTCCTCCTCCTGCTCTTCCTCCTCCTGCTCTTGCTCTTGCTCCTCCTCCTCTTCCTCCTCCTCCTGCTCTTCCTCCTCCTCCTCCTCCTCCTCCTCCTCCTCCCTCCTCCTCCTCAGTAAGGACAGCGGCCCCAGCCTCTTGGGGTCCCTCACCCTGGCCTCCTGCTCTGCGTCTCCTCTCTGCTACACGGAGGCGCACTCGTCTGGAAGCAGCCCCCTCCTCAACGGGCCCCTGTCCTACCCCCAGGCCTCTGACATCATCAAGGTGAGCTACCTCCTCCCCCAGGCCTCTGACATCATCAAGGTGAGCCCCCTGGGACCAGACCCCGAGACCCAGGAACCACCCAACGTTATATCACCAAACATTTTCCTTCTCCTCCACTTCAAAACACCCTGATGATCAAATAACTATTTAATATTATATTGTTGGGGGCCATCGTCCCAGGACCCGCCGGGACCCATCGGGGGTACAGCCTCGTCTAGTCCAGGGTTCACAGACTCAGGTCTGGACCCACCGTCAACCCTGAACTAACCCTGAACCAACCTGTGTACCGTATTTCATTTTATACTGTTTTAGAACGTTAAATAAATCTAGTTTGGGGAAGACTGCTGCAGCACAAGAGATGAATAGAGCTGTTGCCTTCTTGTGTATTGTGGGTTCAAACCTCTAGATAGTAGTTGCCCCATAAAGAGACTGTACTACAGGGCACACTGGTCTGAACTACGTTACCCATCATGCACTGTGTTCTGCAGCCCCAGGAGTCGATGAGCAGTCTGAAGACCATGGCCCATCAGGCGGCCCTCAGCTCTGGGATCGAGACGGACATGTCCTCCCTCCACCTCAACACTGGTAATACATCAATACACATGTATGATGTGTACATCAATACACATGTATGATCTGTAGATCAATACACATGTATGATGTGTACATCAATAAACATGTATGATGTGTACATCAATACACATGTATGATATGTAGATCAATACACATGTATGATATGTAGATCAACAAACATGTATGATGTGTACATCAATAAACATGTATGATGTGTACATCAATACACATGTATGATCTGTACATCAATACACATGTATGATCTGTACATCAATACACATGTATGATCTGTACATCAATACACATGTATGATCTGTACATCAATACACATGTATGATCTGTACATCAATACACATGTATGATCTGTACATCAATACACATATATGATCTGTTCATCAATACACATGTATGATCTGTACATCAATACACATGTATGATCTGTACATCAATACACATGTATGATCTGTACATCAATACACATGTATGATCTGTACATCAATACACATGTATGATCTGTACATCAATACACATGTATGATCTGTACATCAATACACATGTATGATCTGTAGATCAATAGACATGTATGATCTGTACATCAATACACATGTATGATCTGTACATCAATAGACATGTATGATCTGTAGATCAATACACATGTATGATCTGTAGATCAATAGACATGTATGATCTGTAGATCAATACACATGTATGATCTGTAGATCAATAGACATGTATGATCTGTAGATCAATAGACATGTATGATCTGTACATCAATACACATGTATGATCTGTACATCAATACACATGTATGATCTGTACATCAATACACATGTATGATCTGTAGATCAATAGACATGTATGATCTGTACATCAATACACATGTATGATCTGTACATCAATACACATGTATGATCTGTGCATCAATACACATGTATGATGTGTACATCAATACACATGTATGATCTGTACATCAATAGACATGTATGATCTGTAGATCAATACACATGTATGATCTGTAGATCAATACACATGTATGATCTGTACATCAATACACATGTATGATCTGTACATCAATACACATGTATGATCTGTACATCAATACACATGTATGATCTGTAGATCAATACACATGTATGATCTGTAGATCAATACACATGTATGATCTGTAGATCAATACACATGTATGATCTGTAGATCAATAGACATGTATGATCTGTAGATCAATAGACATGTATGATCTGTAGATCAATACACATGTATGATCTGTACATCAATGCACATGTATGATCTGTACATCAATACACATGTATGATCTGTACATCAATACACATGTATGATCTGTACATCAATACACATGTATGATCTGTACATCAATACACATGTATGATCTGTACATCAATAGACATGTATGATCTGTACATCAATACACATGTATGATCTGTACATCAATACACATGTATGATCTGTACATCAATGCACATGTATGATCTGTACATCAATGCACATGTATGATCTGTACATCAATACACATGTATGATCTGTACATCAATACACATGTATGATGTGTACATCATGCTCTGGGATCGAGACAGACCTGTCCTCCCTCCACCTCAACACTGGTAATGTACATACAGCCTTAAATATATATAAAATATATACACACACACAGAGCAATAAATATAGATACATCACTAACACTGGTAATATATAGACAGCAATAACACTGGTAATATATATGCATCACTAAATATATAACACTGGTAATATATATACATCAATAAATATGTATTTCATAAATAATGAGAACTGAGTTCAGACCAACTGAGGACTGACAAACACGTGATGACCTCACACAACGTGATACACATGATGTACATATTATATACACATGATGTACATATGATATGCACATGATGTACATATGATATGTACATGTGTATATATGATATGAACATGGTGTATATATGATATGTACGTGATGTATATATGATGTATATATGACATGTCCATGATGTATATATGATATATGTGTGATATAAACATGGTGTATATATGATACGCCATGGTGTATATATGATATGTACATGGTGTGTATATATGATATGTACATGGTGTGTATATATGATATGTACATGGTGTATATATGATATGTCCATGGTAGGGGCCCATACGATACCGATATTTTTTCCTCAGCCTTAGCCGATACGCCGATACCGATTTTCTTGAGCCGATTTTTTTTTTTTTAATGGAGCATTTATTGAACTTCAATATAAAAAACAATATTTAACAAATAGTAAAAACAGGTGAAGTAGAACAAGTAAGAACAAGTAGATGAACAATATTTAACAAATATTAAAAACAGGTGAGGTAGAACAAGTGAAAAAATAAAAAAAAATAAAAAATCGGCGAAAATCAGCCGCGTATCGGCCGATACCGATACACGTAAAAACCGCGAATATCGGCCGATAATATCGGCCGACCGATATATCGGTCGATCCCTAGTCCATGGTGTATGTATGATATGTACATGTTGTGTATGTATGATATGTACATGATGTGTATATATGATGTACTGTACATGGTGTATGATCTATGCGTGATCTACACGTGATGTATATATGATGTATCTAAACTAGGGATGCGCCGGTTGTGAAATTCTGGGCCGATACCGATCTTTAAAATAACAATTTGGCCGATAGCCGATACCGAGGTTTTTTTGTTGTTGTCGTTGTTATTTATTCCCCCTTTTGTCCCAGGGAAACAAACCCTAACCCCCCACGCATGCACGCAGACACGCACTTCGTATACACGCTCACACAATGACACCGGGAGCGGCTTTTATGATTTGTATGAAATCAATCTGTTTATTTTAACCACTGCGCCATCAACATTCAACATCAAAGTTTATACGTGGGCTTAGGCAGATGGGCCTGCATGCTCCGAAAACAGATGGCTATTTATTTTACTGAACACAGCCTACATGACGGTGAACTAGACACGTCTTTAGCACATGGAAACTATGGCCATGAAGTAACTTCACACGGTGTCTTTTTACAATTTATTTGTTACCAGCATTCGTAGTGTTGATCAGCTGAGAAATAGTCTGTCAAAGACGTTGACGTCGCTTAGCAACCGAGGACGCTGGGGTTGACCGGACTACTTGCGGAGTGATACGACAGAAAAAAAAAAAAATCCACTTTCCTTGAAAGCGGTCATTATATGCTTAGCAACGGTGAATTATCAAAAAAATATGAACCACCGGAAGTTGTGAAGGCCCATGCAAGTGAACGGAGCGTTCAACAGCATCAAAAAGAGCTGTGTAATAAATAACGATTCAACATTCATTATTCGATTTTCTACGTGACTCAGACTATTAGACTATTTGACGATCGTTGCCCATCCCTACTATCCCACTGCCTACTCAATGAGAAGGGTTCAGTACTTGGGTTAGGGTTAGGGTTAGGCTAACCCTAACCCTAACCCCTACTATACCACTGCCTACTCAATGAGAAGGGTTCAGTACTTGGGTTAGGGTTAGGCTAACCCTAACCCTAACCCTAACCCCTACTATACCACTGCCTACTCAATGAGAAGGGTTCAGTACTTGGGTTAGGGTTAGGCTAACCCTAACCCTAACCCCTACTATACCACTGCCTACTCAATGAGAAGGGTTCAGTACTTGCATAGCCCAAAAAAACAACAAACTGCTTATGGCTGATCTTTCTCCAGACAGTGAAATACTCCCACACAACCGACATCTTCTTTCACTTTTATTTGTAAACAAACCACACGTGCACGCGGCAACTGCCCGCTTCCGTCATCATGCCAGAGGCACATCCAGCCAGTGGCTGTTATGGGTGGTACTATTGTTAGCCTACAACCTGTTGCATCTTCTCCGAAACTGCAATTCAGACCGCAAACAACCAACACAACATTTAGCCAGCGCAAAATGTACCGTATCTTCCGCGCACCGGATTATAAGGATGAATGGCCTATTTTAGAACTGTTTTCATATATAGGGCGCACCGGATTATAAGGCGCATAGAATAGAAGATACTGCAGTCAAACGTTTGACTGGGGTTGCATTATGCATCGACTAGACCGAGCTGCTAAAGGGAATGTCAACAAAACAGTCAGATAAAGTCAAACTTTATTAAGCGTTCTGACAACTCTGTTATTAACCCCCATGGTAACGATGTTCAAACGTTAATGTGCATATTAAGAATATCTCCCAGCCTTGTTCAGTTGTAAACACGTAAAAGAAACAGTCTGATACCGCTAATTCAAACGTTAGTGCATACCTCAACATTGTTCAGTTACGTATAACACGTAAAGCTCACTTTTTCAGTTCATTCCCTCGAATTCTTCTTCAGTGTCCGAATTGAACAGATGGGCGAGTACGGCATCCAACATGCCCGGCTCCCTCTCGTCATTATCCGAGTCTGTCGCTGCTGTTGCCTGGCAGTTCAGTGATTATTCCTGCCTTCGTGAAAGCTCGGACCACAGTTGAGACTGATATATCAGCCCAGGCATCCACGATCCATTGGCAGATAGTGGCGTAAGTCGCCCGGCGCTGTCTCCCCGTCTTGGTGAACGTGTGTTCGCCTTCTAAGTGCTCGTGTGTTCGCCATAGAAGGCGCTCCGGACTATAAGGCGCACTGTCGTTTTTTGAGAAAATTAAAGGCTTTTAAGTGCGCCTTTATAGTGCGGACTATACGGAATATGATACAACAGATAAACGTCGGCCACTGCCATCGGTGAATGTCATCTTTTTTCCTGATAGGCCGATGGCAGTCAACAACGCAAATATCGGCCATTACGATGTTCCACCGATACATCGGGGCATCCCTAATCTAAACACGATGTGTGCGTGATCTACACATGATGTGTACATGATGTGTCTAGACACGATGTGTGCGTGATCTACACATGATGTGTACATGATGTGTCTAGACACGATGTGTGTGTGATCTACCCATGATGTGTACATGATGTGTCTAGATACGATGTGTGCGTGATCTACCCATGATGTGTGCATGATGTATCTAGACACGATGTGTGCGTGACGTTTGAGCCCTCCTCCTCAGACGTGTTCCCCAGCACGACGGCCCCCTCAGGACCCCCCTCCGGGCCCCAGACCTCCCTGTCGGAGGTGAGCATCCCGCCCTCGCTGGGCGTGTGCCCCCTGGGGCCCGTGGCGCTGTCCAAGGAGCAGCTCTACCAGCAGGCCATGGAGGAGGCCGCCTGGACGCACATGCCCCACCCCTCCGACTCCGAGAGGATCAGGTGTGTGTGTGTGTGTGTGTGTGTGTGTGTGTGTGTGTGTGTGTGTGTGTGTGTGTGTGTGTGTGTGTGTGTGTGTGTGTGTGTGTGTGTGTGTGTGTGTGTGTGTGTGTGTGTGTGTGTGTGTGGCTGATGAGGAACCGCTGCTACTAGCTAGCTAACCTCCGGGTTGTTGTGTGTTAGCATAATGCTAACCTCTGGGTTGTTGTGTGTTAGCATAATGTCAACCTCTGGGTTGTTGTTGTGTTCTAGCATAATGCTAACCTCTGGGTTTTTGTTGTGTGTTAGCATAATGCTAACCTCCGGGTTGTTGTGTGTTAGCATAATGCTAACCTCCGGGTTGTTGTGTGTTAGCATAATGCTAACCTCCGGGTTGCTGTGTGTTATCATAATGCTAACGTCCGGGTTGCTGTGTGTTAGCATAATGCTAACGTCCGGGTTGCTGTGTGTTAGCATAATGCTAACGTCCGGGTTGTGTTGCAGGCAGTACCTGATGAGGAACCCGTGCCCCACGCTGCCCTTCCACCACCAGGTTCCGCCGCCGCACTCGGACTCGGTGGAGTTCTACCAGCGGCTCTCCACCGAGACGCTCTTCTTCATCTTCTACTACCTGGAGGTAGGCTCCTCCCCCCCCCCCCCCCCCCCCCCCCCCGGTAGGCCGGGTCTGACTGCTGAGGTCCTCCCACTCTCTGCAGAGCGGTGATCGTTAACATCACCTCCTGCTCACAGCAGCTCCACCTCCTCACTCTGACTCACGACTACTGCGCCTCTGCTCACCGTCAGATCCGTCTCTCCTCCTCCTCCACTCTCCTCCCCCCTCATCTCCTCTCCCCCCCCCTCATCTCCTCTCCTCCCCCCCATCTCCTCTCCTCCCCCCTCATCTCCTCCCCTCCCCCCTTATCTCCTCTCCTCCCCCCCTTTTCTCCTCTTACCTCGTCTCCTCCTCTCTCCCCCAGGGAACGAAGGCTCAGTATTTGGCAGCGAAGGCCTTGAAGAAGCAGTCGTGGAGGTTCCACACCAAGTACATGATGTGGTTCCAGCGCCACGAGGAACCAAAGACCATCACGGACGAGTTTGAACAGGTAGGGCACGCTCAAGGTTCCTTCAACATGGCTCCTCTCAAGGTTCCTTCAGCATGGCTCCTCTCAAGGTTCCTTCAGCATGGCTCCTCTCAAGGTTCCTTCAGCATGGCTCCTCTCAAGGTTCCTTCAGCATGGTTCCTCTCAAGGTTCCTTCAGCCAGGTTCCTTCCCCAACGTTCCTAGGTCTGGTTTGAAAGCCGTCCCCATTACAGTAGAACCACTGGGGCAGTAGAACCAGTAGGGGCAGTAGAACCACTGGGGCAGTAGAACCACTAGGGGCAGTAGAACCACCGGGGCAGTAGAACCACTGGGGCAGTAGAACCACTAGGGGCAGTAGAACCACTGGGGCAGTAGAACCACTGGGGCAGTAGAACCACTAGGGGCAGTAGAACCACCGGGGCAGTAGAACCACTAGGGGCAGTAGAACCACTGGGGCAGTAGAACCACTGGGGCAGTAGAACCACTGGGGCAGTAGAACCACTAGGGGCAGTAGAACCACCGGGGCAGTAGAACCACCGGGGCAGTAGAACCACCGGGGCAGTAGAACCACCGGGGCAGTAGAACCACTAGGGGCAGTAGAACCACTAGGGGCAGTAGAACCACTGGGGCAGTAGAACCACTAGGGGCAGTAGAACCACCGGGGCAGTAGAACCACTAGGGGCAGTAGAACCACTAGGGCCAGTAGAACCACTAGGGGCAATAGAACCACCGGGGCAGTAGAACCACTAGGGGCAGTAGAACCACTAGGGGCAATAGAACCACCGGGGCAGTAGAACCACCGGGGCAGTACTGACAGTGCTCCTCTCTCTAGGGGCCCTCCATCTACTAACAGTGCTCTCTAGGGGCCCTCCATCTACTAACAGTGCTCTCTAGGGGCCTCCATCTACTAACAGTGCTCTCTAGGGGCCTCCATCTACTAACAGTGCTCTCTAGGGGCCCTCCATCTACTAACAGTGCTCCTCTCTCTAGGGACCTACATCTACTAACAGTGCTCTCTAGGGGCCCTCCATCTACTAACAGTGCTCTCTAGGGGCCCTCCATCTACTAACAGTGCTCCTCTCTCTAGGGGCCCTCCATCTACTAACAGTGCTCCTCTCTCTAGGGGCCCTCCATCTACTAACAGTGCTCCTCTCTCTAGGGGCCCTCCATCTACTAACAGTGCTCTCTAGGGGCCCTCCATCTACTAACAGTGCTCTCTAGGGGCCCTCCATCTACTAACAGTGCTCTCTAGGGGCCCTCCATCTACTAACAGTGCTCTCTAGGGGCCCTCCATCTACTAACAGTGCTCTCTAGGGGCCCTCCATCTATTAACAGTGCTCCTCTCTCTAGGGGCCCTCCATCTACTAACAGTGCTCTCTAGGGGCCCTCCATCTACTAACAGTGCTCTCTAGGGGCCCTCCATCTACTAACAGTGCTCCTCTCTCTAGGGGCCTCCATCTACTAACAGTGCTCCTCTCTCTAGGGGCCTCCATCTACTAACAGTGCTCCTCTCTCTAGGGCCCTCCATCTACTAACAGTGCTCTCTAGGGGCCCTCCATCTACTAACAGTGCTCCTCTCTCTAGGGGCCCTCCATCTACTAACAGTGCTCTCTAGGGGACCTACATCTACTAACAGTGCTCTCTAGGGGCCCTCCATCTACTAACAGTGCTCCTCTCTCTAGGGGCCCTCCATCTACTAACAGTGCTCTCTAGGGGCCCTCCATCTACTAACAGTGCTCCTCTCTCTAGGGGCCCTCCATCTACTAACAGTGCTCTCTAGGGGCCCTCCATCTACTAACAGTGCTCTCTAGGGGCCCTCCATCTACTAACAGTGCTCCTCTCTCTAGGGGCCCTCCATCTACTAACAGTGCTCTCTAGGGGCCCTCCATCTACTAACAGTGCTCTCTAGGGGCCCTCCATCTACTAACAGTGCTCTCTAGGGGACCTACATCTACTAACAGTGCTCCTCTCTCTAGGGGCCCTCCATCTACTAACAGTGCTCCTCTCTCTCTAGGGGACCTACATCTACTTCGACTACGAGAAGTGGGGCCAGCGGAAGAAGGAGGGCTTCACCTTCGAGTACCGCTACCTGGAGGACCGCGACCTCCAGTGAGACCTGGTCCCGGTCCCGGTCCCCTGGTCCCGGTCCTGATCCCGGTCCCGGTCTCCCGGTCCTGGTCCGACTTATGCTGACATTCCTGATGGAGCCCCTCCCCCACGCAGGGCGGGTTCTGAGACGTGGAAGCCCCCCCCCCCCCCCCCCCCCTCCTGTTTAATGATGTTTTTTTACCCCCCGCCCTCTGGAAGAACTCTACCACACACCCTCCTCCTACTCCTCCTCCGTTGGACTTTGATTTGCTAGTCTGGCTCCCCCCCCCCCCCCCCCCCTTCTGAACCAAAGATGATTGGTCACCGCGCAAAGTACGCCCCACCCCCTTCGCTTGACTGGCCGCAGGGTGGTCCAATGGTCAGTGCGTCCATAGCTCCTCCTCCTCATCTTAACGCCATGGGCCGCGGCTAGGCTCCTTCAGCCAGTCCCTGCCCCCTCACAGGCCCCGCCCCCTCTCAGGCCCCGCCCCCTCACAGGCCCCGCCCTCCCCAGGTGCTCCCCTCCAAAGGAAAAACGCAGTGTCCAATGGGAGCACTGCGTCCCTCTGGAGTCAACCAGCCAATAGGGCGGGGTCTCATCGTCTGCACTGAACTGCTGTCCGTCAAAGGGCTCAGTGGGGGGGGGGGTCCCCAGGCCTCCACCCCCGAGGCCCCCCTCCCCATCCCGCCCTCAGTGAGCCAAACACCAAGACACCTGGGGGCCGCTAACACACCTAGCCCCCAGGGCGGGGGGCCGCTAACACACCTAGCCCCCAGGGCGGGGGCCGCTAACACACCTAGCCCCCAGGGCGGGGGCCGCTAACACACCTAGCCCCCAGGGCGGGGGCCGCTAACACACCTAGCCCCCAGGGCGGGGGCCGCTAACACACCTAGCCCCCAGGGCGGGGGCCGCTAACACCTAGCACGAGGGAGTCTCCCCGTCAGTAGGAGGAACGATGAATCATGAATCCCCCCAGCAGAGCTCAGCTGACTTCAGGGCCAGAGAGAGCTCCAGGGCTTCCTGTAGGGGAAAGCATCACAAATCGAAAGGGCCAATCATCCCGAAACCTTCTGTGACTGGACAGGATCGAGACAAGCCCCCCCCCCTTCTCTACAGTTCCTTACCGACGTCACAACTGTCACATCCATTGCCAAGTCAACCTGTTGTAAATTACTTAACACACACACACACACACACACACACACACACACACACACACACACACACACACACACACACACACACACACACACACACACACACACACACACACACACACACACGCACAAAGATCACTGCCCAGTAAAAACACACAAAGTCCACTGCCCAGTGACTACAATAGCGCATCCAAAACTAAAACCACACTTCTGAATCCACTCCCTTTGACTGCATTAATCATTATGGCAAACAGAATCACAATAAGGTTTGGCCAAGATACCGTCTGCTCTGTAAGCTCCTCCCTTCCTGTCTCCCTTCTTATCTCCCCCCTCTCCCCCTCTGTGTTACTCCAGGTCGATGTTTCCTTCGTTCTCAGGAAGTGGTTAACATAATAAATGAGGAAATGTACCAGCAGCTGCTGTCACTACAGCACAGAACCACAGCCCCCCCCCCCCCCTCCCCCAGCATCACTTTCCCGCCTAAAGTAGCTTATTTTTTTCCTAGCCCAGCTAGCTAATGTTCCAACGGCCTTTTCATTTCATCTGTCTTTTGTAAAATGATTATTATCCTCCATTGTTCGGAGCAAAACCTGTAAGAGAGACGTCGTACTGTTCGTATAATGAGACGTTTCTAAGGGGTCGGATTTTAGACACAATGGTCCCGTGGGGTCTCTCTTCAGGTTTGTAAGCCGGTTGTTTTACGGAAAAATAGAGCGATTCACTCGACCAACGGTCCGGCTTTTAATGTTTCATTTAGCACATTTTGGCGAGCAAAATCAAAGAGGTCCAGACGGTTCGAGAGCCGCCAGGTGAACTCGGGCTAGGCCTCAGCAGACCGCATAGAGACTCTAGTTTTTCAACCTCTCCTTTTTGTTTTTCTTTTTTTGTTTGTTGTCGTCATGACGGCATTGAAAAAATGACACTTGTGAAGTGTCCGTGGAGGAAAAAACAAAGTAAATAATGACTTAAAATGAATAAAGGATTGTAAAATATTATTAAAAGAATTACTTTTCAGAAGAGCTGGCTTCCTGTCTTGTCTCATTGTGTGCGTTAGGGGGCTCTGTGTTAGGGGGCTCTGTGTTAGGGGGCTCTGCGTTAGGGGGCTCTGTGTTAGGGGGCTAGGGTTAGGGGGCTAGGGTTAGGGGGCTCTGTGTTAGGGGGCTAGGGTTAGGGGGCTCTGTGTTAGGGGGCTCTGCGTTAGGGGGCTCTGTGTTAGGGGGCTCTGTGTTAGGGGGCTCTGTGTTAGGGGGCTCTGTGTTAGGGGGCTCTGCGTTAGGGGGCTCTGTGTTAGGGGGCTCTGTGTTAGGGGGCTAGGGTTAGGGGGCTAGGGTTAGGGGGCTAGGGTTAGGGGGCTCTGTGTTAGGGGGCTCTGCGTTAGGGGGCTCTGTGTTAGGGGGCTAGGGTTAGGGGGCTAGGGTTAGGGGGCTAGGGTTAGGGGGCTCTGTGTTAGGGGGCTCTGTGTTAGGGGGCTAGGGTTAGGGGGCTAGGGTTAGGGGGCTCTGTGTTAGGGGGCTCTGTGTTAGGGGGCTAGGGTTAGGGGGCTAGGGTTAGGGGGCTAGGGTTAGGGGGCTCTGCGTTAGGGGGCTAGGGTTAGGGGGCTCTGTGTTAGGGGGCTCTGCGTTAGGGGGCTCTGTGTTAGGGGGCTCTGCGTTAGGGGGCTCTGCGTTAGGGGGCTCTGTGTTAGGGGGCTAGGGTTAGGGGGCTCTGTGTTAGGGGGCTAGGGTTAGGGGGCTCTGCGTTAGGGGGCTAGGGTTAGGGGGCTCTGTGTTAGGGGGCTCTGTGTTAGGGGGCTCTGCGTTAGGGGGCTCTGCGTTTGGGGGCTCTGCGTTAGGGGGCTAGGGTTAGGGGGCTCTGTGTTAGGGGGCTCTGTGTTAGGGGGCTCTGTGTTAGGGGGCTAGGGTTAGGGGGCTAGGGTTAGGGGGCTAGGGTTAGGGGGCTCTGTGTTAGGGGGCTCTGTGTTAGGGGGCTCTGTGTTAGGGGGCTCTGTGTTAGGGGGCTAGGGTTAGGGGGCTCTGTGTTAGGGGGCTAGGGTTAGGGGGCTCTGTGTTAGGGGGCTAGGGTTAGGGGGCTCTGTGTTAGGGGGTGACGCGGTCGGACGCGGTCTGGTGACGCCGGGATCAAGGTTGTTCGGGAAGTTTGTCGTTCGAGCATCAGAAAGTTTTCACCCCGTTTCCCAAATGCATTGTTGTGTAACGAATGTCGAAGAAACACTCGTAGCTAACGAGGGCTCCAGGGGTACTCGTAGAGGGCTAAGAGCATCGCAACTTTAGCCTCAGTGGAGTCACCAGCTGGACATTCAGTGGTATTGGATGTGTTTTATTATAACAGTAATACCCCAAAAACAGCAGTTACTGACGATGCATTACTCGTAGACTACTGTTAGATTTAAACAGCAAAGACAAACCTGTTCGAAGTCAACGACAACATTTATTGCAGCAATTAAACATTCCCAAAATGTTTGCGTAGCCGAAATTTACAAATAAAGCTTCACGTCACAAGCTATATAATAAAATAACCCGATTCCATTGCTCTTGTGTGGGAGGTCGCTTTGGAGCTGCACTTGCTGTCTCCCTATTTTAACTCAACTATCGTGGTTAAAATGTCTTCATAGTTATAGACAGAAGACACGCATGAATCGTGCTGAGACCGGTGGGTGTCGGAAAATTTCTGCAGGCGTTTTTTGTTGCGATTGTTTGCCATAAAGCACTAGCCGCTTCGGTGAGGCTGTGATGACGCTCACTGTCTCTTGGACCGTTTCTAGACGGTTCCAAACATCCCTGATCTCGGAGGGCACTATCGCCCAGTTGAGTGTTTCTGCAGTGAACGTAGACTGCTGCGGGATACCGGCGATGCGTGCCTGGTCAGCATTAGCCGTGTCAATGCCTAGCTTCTGCGTTTTGAATGATAATGAATGGAACGTTGCAATTGTAATGTTTACACCAAAGATTCTAGACTAGAGTCCGCGCCAATCAATGTAACCTTATGCAGAATTGCTGCGCTAAGCGCGTTTCAGAAATCAGCACATTAAGATGAATGTAGTTGAAATCAGCACATTAAAGGCACCCAGTGCAACTTTATGTAAACATTCAATGAAAGATAAACATTCAATTTCTAGTCTTTTTTA
Source organism: Gadus macrocephalus (assembly GCF_031168955.1). Lineage (NCBI taxonomy): Eukaryota > Metazoa > Chordata > Actinopteri > Gadiformes > Gadidae > Gadus > Gadus macrocephalus. Next base: position 261,642 of record NC_082403.1, read on the forward strand.
CACGTAAGTTTCAATAACTCCATACCATTACATATCGACATTCAAGGAGCAAAGATGAGACGTCGTTGTGTGGTGAGAACTGATAGAAAATCGTAAACAACAACAATCGCCAGTGGGGAGAAGCCATTTTTCCATTGACTGGAAGCCTGAATGCAGTTGAAATCAGCACATTAAGACGAATGCAGTTGAAATCAGCACATTAAGACGAATGTAGTTGAAATCAGCACATTAAGATGAATGTAGTTGAAATCAGCACATTAAGATGAATGTCGTTGAAATCAGCACATTAAGATGAATGTCGTTGAAATCAGCACATTAAGATGAATGCAGTTGAAATCAGCACATTAAGATGAATGTCGTTGAAATCAGCACATTAAGATGAATGTCGTTGAAATCAGCACATTAAGACGAATGCAGTTGAAATCAGCACATTAAGATGAATGTCGTTGAAATCAGCACATTAAGACGAATGCAGTTGAAATCAGCACATTAAGACGAATGTAGTTGAAATCAGCACATTAAGATGAATGTAGTTGAAATCAGCACATTAAGATGAATGTCGTTGAAATCAGCACATTAAGATGAATGTCGTTGAAATCAGCACATTCAGATGAATGTAGTTGAAATCAGCACATTAAGACGAATGCAGTTGAAATCAGCACATTAAGATGAATGTCGTTGAAATCAGCACATTAAGATGAATGTCGTTGAAATCAGCACATTAAGACGAATGCAGTTGAAATCAGCACATTAAGATGAATGTCGTTGAAATCAGCACATTAAGACGAATGTCGTCGTCACACAACCAATTATTTCAGGGGGAAAACAGCCGTGAATAAATGTACCCACAGTGCGTGCAGGATTAGAACTGATATAGCATATGTCGGCCTAGGCCTAATCAATTGTGTTTTAATATTTTTAGAATTCATATTATTGTAGTCTATGCTTTTCGTACAATAGTCTGCTGTTGGCCTTGATTGGGAGAATTGTTTTTGCTGCCACACTATAGATTCATCCAACAACATTCCTGCGTCTCCCCTTCCTACAGAGCCCATTTCAGCACCGTGTGTGTGTTCTCCTCATACCGAGCGGCTTTCGGCCTCTAAGGGAAGCTTTGGGGAACCAAGCGGAGAACGGGCTGCGTCAGGGAGCGACTCCGGCAGCGCAGGGCCCCGGCCGTCCCTGTGGACCCCCGCCCGCTCGCCTTAATATTACATGGAGCCGCGCCCCACGCCGCCGACGGCTCTTAGCCGTTTTGATTGTGCTGCGCTTTGTGCGTTGGGACAAAGCTCTTACGGGGGCGGGGGGACCTCACTCAGCGTTCCTCGGGACCTGATGTCACGCAGGTGTTCAGCGCGGAGGGCTGTCGTGTTCAGGACTTTTAGCGCTCCCCGAGGTCAGCACGCTAAGCTTATTGGTTTATTGATGCCCTAACACGCAGAGACACTAATGGTTGAGGGTGTTCATATTTGTGGGGACATTAATATGTAATATAAGAGTTTAGGAACAGGGAAGAGACTCCCAATAACTAACCACTTGGTGTCCTTCCCATGAAGCAGGTACCTCTCCCCAGCACACGCTAGGGTTGGCCTCCAGCCCTCCCCCTGCCCCTAGAGCTAGGGTTAGCCCCCCCTAGAGCTAGGGTTAGCCCCCCCTAGAGCTAGGGTTAGCCCCTCCTAGAGCTAGGGTTAGCCCCCCCTAGAGCTAGGGTTAGCCCCCCCTAGAGCTAGGGTTAGCCCCCCCCTAGAGCTAGGGTTAGCCCCCCCTAGAGCTAGGGTTAGCCCCCCCTAGAGCTAGGGTTAGCCCCCCCTAGAGCTAGGGTTAGCCCCCCCTAGAGCTAGGGTTAGCCCCTCCTAGAGCTAGGGTTAGCCCCCCCTAGAGCTAGGGTTAGCCCCCCCTAGAGCTAGGGTTAGCCCCCCCTAGAGCTAGGGTTAGCCCCCCCCCCTAGAGCTAGGGTTAGCCCCCCCTCCTAGAGCTAGGGTTAGCCCCCCCTAGAGCTAGGGTTAGCCCCCCCTAGAGCTAGGGTTAGCCCCCCCTAGAGCTAGGGTTAGCCCCTCCTAGAGCTAGGGTTAGCCCCCCCTAGAGCTAGGGTTAGCCCCCCCTAGAGCTAGGGTTAGCCCCCCCCCTAGAGCTAGGGTTAGCCCCCCCCTAGAGCTAGGGTTAGCCCCCCCCCCTAGAGCTAGGGTTAGCCCCCCCTAGAGCTAGGGTTAGCCCCCCCCCTAGAGCTAGGGTTAGCCCCCCCCCTAGAGCTAGGGTTAGCCCCCCCTAGAGCTAGGGTTAGCCCCCCCCCTAGAGCTAGGGTTAGCCCCCCCTAGAGCTAGGGTTAGCCCCCCCCCCTAGAGCTAGGGTTAGCCCCCCCTAGGGCTAGGGTTAGCCCCCCCCCTAGAGCTAGGGTTAGCCCCCCCTAGAGCTAGGGTTAGCCCCCCCCCCTAGAGCTAGGGTTAGCCCCCCCCCTAGAGCTAGGGTTAGCCCCCCCTAGAGCTAGGGTTAGCCCCCCCCCTAGAGCTAGGGTTAGCCCCCCCCCCTAGAGCTAGGGTTAGCCCCCCCTAGAGCTAGGGTTAGCCCCCCCTAGAGCTCGGGTTAGCCCCCCCCCCTAGAGCTAGGGTTAGCCCCCCCCCCTAGAGCTAGGGTTAGCCCCCCCCCCTAGAGCTAGGGTTAGCCCCCCCTAGAGCTAGGGTTAGCCCCCCCTCCTAGAGCTAGGGTTAGCCCCCCCTAGAGCTAGGGTTAGCCCCCCCTAGAGCTAGGGTTAGCCCCCCCCCCCCCCCCTCGGGTTAGCCCCCCCCCAGAGCTAGGGTTAGCCCTCTCTCCCTGCTCCTTAGATATAGGGTTGGCCCTTTATCACTTCAGCCATCCAACTGTCAGGCAAAAGAAAACAATCTGGGATCTGTGGCCAGCCTGTCTTACCCGTCTGTCTGTCCTACCTGTCTGTCTGACCTGTCTCTCCGTCTGTCCTACCCGTCAGTCTGTCCCACCTGTCTCTCTGTCTGTCCTACCTGTCTGTCTGTCTGTCTGTCCTACCCGTCTGTCTGTCCCACCTGTCTCTCTGTCTGTCCTACCTATCTGTCTTTCCTAGCCGCCTGTCGGTCCTACCTGTCTGTCCAACTACCTACCCGTCTACCTGCCCATGCTCTCATGCCACTTCCATCAGAATATGCTGACGCTAGCGAGCGTGTCTCGTGTTTTGGGGGCGTGTCTCGTGTTTTGGGGGCGTGTCCCGTGTTTTGGGGGCGTGTCTCGTTTGTTGGAGGTGGGAGGTCCGCTCAGCCAGGCTGTTTCCTCAGCCTTCTATAGCACAGCTTTAATGAGCTGGTCTGGACTCACTGCTGCTTTAATAAACCAGATGACTACAGAGTGACTCAGTTCAAGTCCAACAACAATAATGGGTGCGTGTGTTTGTGTATGGCTATGTTTGCATGCATACGTGTATGGTTGTGTGTGAACATGTAGGTGTCTAGTGTGTGTGTGTGTGTGTGTGTGTAAGCTTTTGTGTGTACATGAACGTGTGTGTGCTTTCTGTCCAGGGTTGTGTATGTATGGTTGTTTGTGTGTACGTGTAAGCGTTTGTGTCCTGATTTGTGTGTACATGTAAGCGTGTGTGTGTGTTTGTGTATGTCTCTATATATATGTGTGTGTGTGTGTGTGTGTTGGCCCCAGGACTGACTCATCCCTGTGTGTTACAAGAGCTGCTCTCTCTCCCTGTCTGTCGGTCTTTGTCTCTCTCTCTCTCTGTCTGTCAATCTTTCTCTCTCTCTCTGTCTGTCTGTTTGTCTATCTGTCTGTCTGTCTGTCTGTCTGTCTGTCTGTCTGTCTGTCTGTCTGTCTGTCTGTCTGTCTGTCTGTCTGTCTGTCTGTCTCCGTCCGTTTGTCTCTCTGTCTGTGTATCTTGCTCTCTGTCTCTCTCTCTCTGTGTCGCTCTCTCCGTCTGTCTGTCTGTCTCTGTCTCTCTCTGTCTGTCTTGCTCTCACTCGATCTGTCTCTCTGTCTCGGAGCTCCTGATATTAGTGATGTACTACCAGCATCAGCCACCAGGGGACCTTAGGTGCTGGTCCCGGGAGGAGGAGGAGGGGGATGGAGCCAGCGACAGCAGACTGAGGGCGTGTTCACACCAAGAACGCCCTTTAGTTCGCTCTTTGGTCCGGTCCAAAATACAATGTTTATTTTTTGGTTTGGTTCGGTTCCTTTTCACATTGCAATTTTCGCAACAGTCCCAGAATTTGACAACAAACCCACATGTGTGCAAAGGTTGTTCAATCATTGGCCAAAAAGGTCTGGGGCGGGGTAATGCACCAGTGAAAGTTAACAATCATGGATATCCAGCGTGATGGCGTCAACATGGAGCTAAGGGGAGACTGAGTGTCTTCTATCGGACCCAAATATCAAACAGACGTTCCGTCTCCTCTTGGCTCCATGTTGAGCCTCAGCTCATTTTCACCCGACGGTCCAGCAATGTGCTGCTTATCTTGAGTTACAGCTAATCAAACAATAATTCCCATAATGCGTGCGGCTGAGCGGGTGTCTGTTACACCAAAAGAGGCGTTTGATCTTTAGAACTGGATCTGACTGAGGTGCGTTCGCTTTCACATCTCAAGCGAATTCCTCCAGGGTTCGTTTGGAAGTGAACCGAGACCACATCTCTGGCTGGGTCTCGGTCCGGCTGTTTGGTCCGCCCCAGAGTTTGATGGTTTGTATTCACACCAGCCCAAAAGGTCCGCACCAGCGTTTTTTTGGTTTGGTTCAAACCAAACAAGGCAAGTGTGAGTTTAGGTTACGAATCGACCTGGATCTGGACCAGGCCCCCAGGCCCGGGGCCCCCCGCCAAGGACTGGATCGCCTGGCTCACTAGACCCCTTCCCCAACTAGAGCCCTAACCCAATGAGACCCCTTCCCCTACGCTGGGACCGAGCTCGGCAAGCTTCCAGACCAGCCCTCCTAGTCCGACCGATTTCTACTGCTGCTTTAATATCTCCTATATCAGTGTACCTTAGCTCTACTGCTGCTTTAATATCTCCTATATCAGTGTGCCTTAGCTCTACTGCTGCTTTAATATCTCCTATATCAGTGTGCCTTAGCTCCTCCCTACTGCTGCTTTAATATCTCCTATATCAGTGTACCTTAGCTCCTACCTACTGCTGCTTTAATATCTCCTATATCAGTGTGCCTTAGCTCTACTGCTGCTTTAATATCTCCTATATCAGTGTGCCTTAGCTCCTCCCTACTTCTGCTTTAATATCTCCTATATCAGTGTACGTTAGCTCTACTGCTGCTTTAATATCTACTATATCAGTGTACCTTAGCTCCTCCCTACTGCTGCTTTAATATCTCTTATATCAGTGTACCTTAGCTCCTCCCTACTGCTGCTTTAATATCTCCTATATCAGTGTGCCTTAGCTCTACTGCTGCTTTAATATCTCCTATATCAGTGTGCCTTAGCTCTACTGCTGTTTTAATATCTCCTATATCAGTGTGCCTTAGCTCCTCCCTACTGCTGCTTTAATATCTCCTATATCAGTGTACGTTAGCTCTACTGCTGCTTTAATATACCTCCTATATCAGTGTACCTTAGCTCCTCCCTACTGCTGCTTTAATATCTCCTATATCCATGTACCTTAGCTCCTCCCTACTGCTGCTTTAATATCCGCTATATCAGTGTACCTTAGCTCTACTGCTGCTTTAATATCTCCCTATATCAGTGTACCTCAGCTCTACTGCTGCTTTAATATCCCCTATATCAGTGTACCTTAGCTCTACTGCTGCTTTAATATCTCCTATATCAGTGTACCTTAGCTCCTCCCTACTGCTGCTTTAATATCTCCTATATCAGTGAACCTTAGCTCTACTGCTGCTTTAATATCTCCTATATCAGTGTACCTTAGCTCTACTGCTGCTTTAATATCTCCTATATCAGTGTGCCTTAGCTCTACTGCTGCTTTAATATCTCCTATATCAGTGTACCTTAGCTCTACTGCTGCTTTAATATCTCCTATATCAGTGTACCTTAGCTCCTCCCTACTGCTGCTTTAATATCTCCTATATCAGTGAACCTTAGCTCTACTGCTGCTTTAATATCCCCTATATCAGTGTACCTTAGCTCTACTGCTGCTTTAATATCTCCTATATCAGTGTACCTTAGCTCCTCCCTACTGCTGCTTTAATATCTCCTATATCAGTGAACCTTAGCTCTACTGCTGCTTTAATATCTCCTATATCAGTGTACCTTAGCTCTACTGCTGCTTTAATATCTCCTATATCAGTGTGCCTTAGCTCTACTGCTGCTTTAATATCTCCCTATATCAGTGTACCTTAGCTCTACTGCTGCTTTAATATCCCCTATATCAGTGTACCTTAGCTCTACTGCTGCTGCTTTAATATCCGCTATATCAGTGTGCCTTAGCTCTACTGCTGCTTTAATATCTCCCTATATCAGTGTACCTTAGCTCTACTGCTGCTTTAATATCTCCTATATCAGTGTACCTTAGCTCTACTGCTGCTTTAATATCTCCTATATCAGTGTACCTTAGCTCCTCCCTACTGCTGCTTTAATATCTCCTATATCAGTGAACTTTAGCTCTACTGCTGCTTTAATATCTCCTATATCAGTGTACCTTAGCTCTACTGCTGCTTTAATATCTCCTATATCAGTGTGCCTTAGCTCTACTGCTGCTTTAATATCTCCTATATCAGTGTACCTTAGCTCTACTGCTGCTTTAATATCTCCTATATCAGTGTACCTTAGCTCCTCCCTACTGCTGCTCTAATATCTCCTATATCAGTGAACCTTAGCTCTACTGCTGCTTTAATATCTCCTATATCAGTGTACCTTAGCTCTACTGCTGCTTTAATATCTCCTATATCAGTGTGCCTTAGCTCTACTGCTGCTTTAATATCTCTCTATATCAGTGTACCTTAGCTCTACTGCTGCTTTAATATCTCTCTATATCAGTGCACCTTAGCTCCTCCCTACTGCTGCTTTAATATCTCCTATATCAGTGTACCTTAGCTCTACTGCTGCTTTAATATCTCTCAATATCAGTGCACCTTAGCTCCTCCCTGCTGCTGCTTTAATATCTCCTATATCAGTGTACCTTAGCTCTACTGCTGCTTTAATATCTCCTATATCAGTGTACCTTAGCTCCTCCCTACTGCTGCTTTAATATCTCCTATATCAGTGTTCCTTAGCTCCTCCCTACTGCTGCTTTAATATCTCCCTATATCAGTGTACCTTAGCTCCTCCTTACTGCTGCTTTAATATCTCCCTATATCAGTGTACCTTAGCTCTACTGCTGCTTTAATATCTTCTATATCAGTGTACCTTAGCTCCTCCCTACTGCTGCTTTAATATCCGCTATATCAGTGTACCTTAGCTCTACTGCTGCTTTAATATCTCCTATTTCAGTGTACCTTAGCTCCTCCCTACTGCTGCTTTAATATCTCCTATATCAGTGAACCTTAGCTCTACTGCTGCTTTAATATCCCCTATATCAGTGTACCTTAGCTCTACTGCTGCTTTAATATCTCCTATATCAGTGTACCTTAGCTCTACTGCTGCTTTAATATCTCTCTATATCAGTGCACCTTAGCTCCTCCCTACTGCTGCTAAGGTTCACAAATTCATTTTTGGTGGTAGCTAACCTTTTTGCATCACCTCAGTGCGGACTCCTGTCTGTCATGCCGTCGACCCTAGGGTTAGGGCTAGGGTTAGGGTTAGGCCGTCGACCCTAGGGTTAGGGCTAGGGTTAGGGCTAGGGTTAGGGTTAGGGCTAGGGTTAGGGTTAGGGTTAGGGCTAGGGTTAGGGTTAGGGCTAGGGTTAGGGTTAGGGTTAGGCCGTCGACCCCACCCCGTCTGAAGACGCCTTCTCTCTGTTGACCACAGCTAGCGTCACAGAGGACCTGCTCTGCTGTCTCTCCAAACCTGTGACAAATGAAAGAGTTGGCGATGCCATCTCTTCCTACTGCCTGTCGCCGGAGGGCTGTTCATTCGTTTTTCTGTCCACGTTGGAACCGCCCCATTATCAACTTCCATGTACTGCTCAACTCAACTCCTCTTCCATGCGCTCTCAACTCTTTCTTCATGTACATTAAGGTCGGCATCAATCGAGCTCATGGACGCCACCTGCTGGTCCTCAGGCCTTCCTTCAGCCAACCTGAGTGTGGTGGCTCATTATATTACTATGGTGGGCCAAGCAGCAAAGCCAAGGCACCCATTGTTAAAACAGCTCCAACCCCATGGTCAGCCATGGCTGGGGGAATGGCCGTATCGTAGGAATGTATGCAGTGGAAGCTTCTCCCTGCAGGTCACCCTGTAGGATGTGAATCTAATTGAATTTAGGTATTGGCCATCCCCAAAATGCAACAGAATAAAGGAAATCACATCTACCGAATTCAAAATGATCCCCCCAGATCCCCCTTATCCATACGCACCAACTTTTATGTTGACCTCATTCATTTGAAAAATCCTGGCTACGACCCTGTTTCTTTGCGTGATGTATGTAGTTCTTCTGCATGCTGCTGTCAGGGTGGCCAAACCTTTTTGCTTATGGGCCACATACAGTAAAATATACACCGTCAAGGGCCAACACAAAACCAAGAGTGCCGCTTTTGCAACCAGTTAAAGTGTAAGAACAGCTATGAAAAACCAAGACTTTCAATGATGCTATAGAACTCAATCATGCAAATCTGTTAAATTGTTGGTATGAACAAGCAATTTAATGTCATTGCGGGACACTTAGAAGAAAGCAACATGCTGCATGTGGATGGGGGGGCCACGACAACTTCTGCCAAGATGCACTTTATTCCTTAAAGGAACACTTCACCTATTTGCATTAAGCTTCGTATCGTTGGAATATTTTCTATTTTATTAGATACAATTGTAGGTGCAAACAAACTATTATCCTTGGGTGTGTCTAATGAGTACCACCTAGTAGAACAGTTCTGCACAGGTTTGGGGTGTTTTGGTCCCAGAACATAGAAGCTATTGAGCAAAAATAGGATTCTTTAAATAAAATTGTAGTTCCAAAGAATGCTATTATCTTTGTTTGGACATATTAAGTCCCACCTAATCGAACAGTTCTGTATTGGTTTGGGATGTTTTGGTCCCATACCATGGAAGGTATTGAGCAAAAAGAAATGTTCTATAGGAAATTTACAGGATGGGGGGTTGTGGAAAGGCCAATCAAGATTCTCTGTTAATTCTCCGGCGAAATCCTAATTAACGCGGAGGATTGTGGGCCATGGGGGTTCTCATGGGAAGTGATGACACTGCATTATTCCCCCCCCCCCCTCAACGGGCCCCTGACGCCCCTAAAGGCTCCACGCCCTGCTGGCCATGAGCGATGAGCCGTCAGTGCAGCAGGTTCGATCGCGCGCGCGTAATAACCTCCGCCCTCAACAGCTCGCGCGGGTTGTGTCGCTAAATCAGAGCCACGCGCATTACGCCGCCACGCCGCGTCCCCCTTTGTCTTCCCTTTCCCTGCGCGCACGCGAGCGCATGGACACGCGCACTACCGCGGATCGGACGACACTCGGGCTGTACGTGTCCTCGACGGTTTGACTGGAGCGGGAACGCGTCTCAGGCGGTAGAACGCCCGCGCGTTGCCCAATTGGCTCGCCGTTCGGCGAATGCAAACGAAGGCACGTGCCATATCGTCCAATCAATGACACGCGCGCGGGGCGCAGCGGACCTTGTTGAAAGCCATCGGTGGGGGAGGAGGGGGGGTTTATGAGAGGGCTTGGGGGGGGGGGGGTCTATGAGAACATCGTCGCGCTCCGTGGAGGTTCTGGCATCAGACAAGGAGCGACTGCCGCTTCACCGGCAGCGCTTCACGCGGACCCGCGCACGCGATCTTTTTAACGCGCGCGCGCCCCCCCATGCAGCTTTTGTACCTCGGTCTGGTTTTCCACACCAGAGGATCCTGACGCGGTCTCGGTCTTCCCCGGTGGATTCCACCGGATTTCTTCCATACCTGGGATTACAATGAAACATGTAGACGACACGCGCGCCAGCCCCAGAACGACTGCCGACCCCCCGGAGAGAGAGCGAGAGCGCGAGAGGGAGAGAGAGACCTACAGGTACCGTCATGAACCCTCCGGGACGGAGCGCGCTTCCTTCCTCCTCCAACTTCAAAGGCAATCGGCGGATTTTCGCCCGTAAAACACAACCCAGAGCATTGATAAACCCGCGCGCACGTCGTCGTCCGAAACGCCGCGAGGTCGTCGGTGCGTCGCTCGGTTGGCGGGGAACTGGTCGGCATTGTCTCGCGCTATGTGGCGTTTTATTCTGTATGTCGAGGAGGGCGCGCGCGCGTCTGTGTGTGTGTGTGTGTGTGTTGTGTGTGTGTGTGTGTGTGTGTGTGTGTGTGTGTGTGGTGTGTGTGTGTGTGTGTGTGTGTGTGTGTGTGTGTGTGTGTGTGTGTGTGTGTGTGTGTGTGTGTGTGTGTGTGTGTGTGTGTGTGTGGACTTGCCATGTTTTGCGCGTATGTGTGTGAGTGGACTGCCATGTTTTGCGCGTATGTGTGTGTGCATGTGGCGACTGCCGTGTATGTGTGTGTGTGTGTGTGTGGTGAGATGCCTGTTGAAGCCGTTACACCGCGTGTCGTCCTCCAAGGGCTGAATCCAACTTTCATATTTAATGGAGAATGTTCTCGATCATCCTGGTTCAACACGGCACCCAGGTGAAGGCCCTCCGTGTGTGTGTGTGTGTGTGTGTGTGTGTGTGTGTGTGTGTGGCTGCAGTAACGTGTAGTCTCTGGTTCTGCTCCAAGGGCCTTCTGCCGTGCTCTCCCTCTCTCTCTCTCTCTCTCTCTCTCTCTCTCTCTCTCTCTCTCTCTCTCTCTCTCTCTCTCTCTCTCTCTCTCTCTCTCTCTCTCTCTCTCTCTCTCTCTCTCTCTCTCTCTCTCTCTCTCTCTCTCTCTCTCTCTCTCTGAATGCACCACTGCCTATAAACGGATACCATCTGTGTGTGCGTGTTCCTTCAGACCACAGCTCTGCTCCGAGCGCGACCACCGTGTCCTCATGAATGCTAATGTAGCATCATTAGCATTCATGATGGAGCTAATGCGTGTGAGCCCCCCGACCGGTGTTGCTGCCTCGCGGACAGGTGCGCAGTTACCTAAGTGCGCGTGTGTGTGTGTGAGATGAGATAATTGTCCCCTCACACTTGTTGAGCAAACTAACGTTAATGTCTGTTAAAGTTCAGCCGACGAGGGTAAACAATAAAGAGTTCACAGACCGGAGGAGAATCATCCTCAGTCACATGGCATTAGAGTTCACAGAGAGGGCGGGACTCTCAGTCACATGGCATTAGAGTTCACAGAGAGGGCGGGACTCTCAGTCACATGGCATTAGAGTACACAGAGAGGGCGGGACTCTCAGTCACATGGCATTAGAGTTCACAGAGAGGGCGGGACTCTCAGTCACATGGCATTAGAGTACACAGAGAGGGCGGGACTCTCAGTCACATGGCATTAGAGTACAGAGAGGCGGGACTCCCAGTCACATGGCAGTTGAGTACAGAGAGTGGGCGGGACTCTCAGTCACATGGCAGTAGAGTTCACAGAGAGGGCGGGACTCTCAGTCACATGGCGAGTAGAGTACAGAGAGGGGGCGGGACTCTCAGTCACATGGCATTAGAGTCCTGAGAGGGGGCGGGACTCTCAGTCACATGGCATTAGAGGGACTCTGGTCCCTCTGGTCCTCCTGGTCCCCCTGGTCCTCCTAGTCCTCCTGGTCCCTCTGGTCCCCCTGGTCCTCCTGGTCCTCAGAGTCCCTCTGGTCCCTCTGGTCCTCCTGGTCCCTCTGGTCCTCCTGGTCCTCCTCGTCCCTCTGGTCCTCGGAGTCCCTCTGCTCCTCCTGGTCCCTCTGGTCCTCTGGTCCTCCTGCTCCCTCTGGTCCTCCTGGTCCCTCTGGTCCTCCTGGTCCTCCTGGTCCCTCTGGTCCTCAGAGTCCCTCTGTCCTCAGAGTCCCCTCTGCTCCTCCTGGTCCTCCTGGTCCCTCTGGTCCTCCTGGTCCCTCTGGTCCCTCTGGTCCCCTCTGGTCCTCCTGGTCCCTCTGGTCCTCAGAGTCCCTCTGCTCCTCCTGGTCCTCCTGGTCCCTCTGGTCCCTCTGGTCCTCCTGGTCCTCTGGTCCTCATGGTCCCTCTGGCCCTCCTGGGTCCTCCTTGTCCCTCTGGTCCCTCTGTCTCTGGTCCTCTGGTCCCTCTGGTCCCCCTGGTCCCTCTGGTCCCCCTGGTCTCCCTGGTCCCCCTGGTCCCCCCTGGTCTCCCTGGTCCCCCTGGTCTCCCCTGGTCCCCCTGGTCCTCCTGATCCTCAGAGTCCCTCTGGTCCTCCTGGTCCCTCTGGTCCCCCTGGTCCCCCTGGTCCTCCTGGTCCTCCTGGTCCTCCTGGTCCCTCTGGTCCTCTGGTCCCCCTGGTCTCCCTGGTCCCCCTGGTCTCCCTGGTCCCCCTGGTCCTCCTGGTCCTCAGAGTCCCTCTAGTCCCTCTGGTCCTCCTGGTCCCTCTGGTCCCCCTGGTCCCCCTGGTCTCCCTGGTCTCCCTGGTCCCCCTGGTCTCCCTGGTCTCCCTGGTCCCCCCTGGTCTTCCTGATCCTCAGAGTCCCTCTAGTCCTCCGGTCCAGCAGGTGAGCCCAGTCTCCATCCTCTAAGACCCGCGAGGCATCGGTACCTGGGTTAGGGGTAGGGGTTGGGGTTACAATCGGTACCTGGGTTAGGGGTAGGGGTTGGGGTACATCGGTACCCTGGGGTAGGGGTTTGGGGTTACAATCGGTACCTGGGGTAGGGGTTGGGGTTACATCGGTACCTGGGTTAGGGGTAGGGGTTGGGGGTTACATCGGGTACCTGGGGTAGGGGTTGGGGTTACATCGGTACCTGGGTAGGGGTTGGGGTTACATCGGTACCTGGGGTAGGGGTTGGGGTTACATCGGTACCTGGGTTAGGGGTAGAGGGGTTGGGTTACATCGGTACCTGGGTTAGGGGTAGGGGTTGGGGTTACATCGGTACCTGGGTTAGGGGTAGGGGTTGGGGTTACATCGGTACCTGGGGTAGGGGTTGGGGTTACATCGGTACCTGGGTTAGGGGTAGGGGTTGGGGTTACATCGGTACCTGGGTTAGGGTAGGGGTTTGGGGTTACAATCGGTACCTGGGTTAGGGGTAGGGGTTGGGGTTACATCGGTACCTGGGGTAGGGGTTGGGGTTACATCGGTACCTGGGTTAGGGGTTGGGGTTACATCGGTACCTGGGGTAGGGTTGGGGTTACATCGGTACCTGGGGTAGGGGTAGGGGTTGGGGTTACATCGGTACCTGGTGGGTTAGGGGTTGGGGTTACATCGGTACCTGGGGTAGGGGTTGGGGTTACTCGGTACCTGGGGTAGGGGTTGGGGTTTACATCGGTACCTGGGTTAGGGGTTGGGGTTTACATCGGTACCTGGGTTAGGGGTAGGGGTTGGGGTTACATCGGTACCTGGGGTAGGGGTTGGGGTTACAAATCGGTACCTGGGTTAGGGGTAGGGGTTGGGGTTACATCGGTACCTGGGTTAGGGGTAGGGGTTGGGGTTACATCGGTACCTGGGTTAGGGGTAGGGGTTGGTGGTTACATCGGTACCTGGGTTAGGGGTAGGGGTTGGGGTTACATCGGTACCTGGGTTAGGGGTAGGGGTTGGGGTTACATCGGTACCTGGGTTAGGGGTAGGGGTTGGGGTTACATCGGTACCTGGGGTAGGGGTGGGGTTACATCGGTACCTGGGGTAGGTTTAGGGTTAGGGTTATACTGGTCCCGTTTCCACAACGATAGATCGGCCCCTAGATACGACTCACATGTTGACATCGAGCCGTCTGCAGTTAACAGTTAGCGACATACCAGTTACAAGTTAGAGACCTACCAGTAACAGTTAGAGACCTACCAGTTACAAGTTAGAGACATACCAGTTAAAGTTAGAGACATACAGTTAACAGTTAGAGACATACAAGTTAACAGTCAGAGACATACCAGTTAACAGTTAGAGACATACCAGTTAACAGTTAGAGACATACAAGTTAACAGTCAGAGACATACCAGTTAAAGTTAGAGACATACCAGTTAACAGTTAGAGACCTACCAGTTACAAGTTAGAGACATACCAGTTAAAGTTAGAGACATACCAGTTAACAGTTAGAGACATACAAGTTAACAGTCAGAGACATACCAGTTAACAGTTAGAGACACACCAGTTAACAGTTAGAGACCTAACAGTTAGAGACATACCAGTTAACAGTAAGAACTGTAACAGTTGGAGACATACCAGTTAACAGTTAGAGCTGTAACAGTTAGAGACATACCAGTTAACAGTAAGGGACGTACAAGTATGAGATGTACAAGTTAGAGATGTACAAGTAAGAGATGTACAAGTTACAAGTTAAAGATGTACCAGTTAAAAGTTAGAGCCTACAAGAAAGAGATGTACAAGTTACAAGTTAGAGACGTACCAGTTAGAACCTTCCAAGTTACAGACGTACAAGTCAGAAACGTACATAGGCTACAAAACAGAACCCATCACCTACTGTCCTTTTGCTTTTATTGATGAGAAGACATTGTATTGTGACTGTATGGAAGGCTGCACTTGCCCTTATCTAGAGAGGGTTTACCAGTACACAACGTTTAAAACTGAGCAAAGTCGATGCCAACAGACGGTTACAACATCAATAGTAAAGTTTAGACAATAATAAAGTGTAGACATGGCGGAAAATATGTGATATGATGGTTGATTCTTTTATTTTGAGTTAAACTGTCGCACGGATCAAAAAATGTTTGCCTTGTGGTGCCCCATGTTCATGGGTGTCATGTCACCAGTAAACAATATGTCACCAACCAGCAACTCTGTTGGCAAAATCTGGCCCCAGTTGCCGAAAGGAAGTCGAATCATCAGAGCGTCATGAGGTGTTGTTCACCAGAACCTTCCAACGTCGCAAAAAGGTTTTCCCCATAATTCCCGACAATCTGAACGGGCCATTACTGGTGTCACTGAGGGACTGTCATTACCCAAAGGGATGTTTCTGACGCAACAAGAAATGAGGAGGCAGCGGCCCAGCGCTAGCACCTACAGCTAGCAACAGGCTAGTATTGCACTAGCAACCGTTTAGCAATGTGCTCGGGTTCCAATACCCTACACCTTGGTTTGGGTTTAAGTTTAATTGATCACTCCTATTGACTGAGTCTTGACTGGTGTCATAGCTCACGGGAGCCCAAAGCATGCTGGTATATGTTCGGACTCCATGGGGTGTGTGGATCAATAAATGAGTGAATAACAATCACATTTTATATCACATATATAACTCTGGTCACGTGTTTTGCATACCGTATCTAAATAAGTGAAACGAATACCTATAAATCATTTATTATTTATACATACAATAATAAATATCTTAATATCTGAAAATGTAAGCACGCAAATGTATACATGGATGCATAAATTAATCTATAAATAACTATAAATATTCAAAAGAAAATATCTGTAATTATGTATAAAGGTTTATGTATCTATCTAATCATACATTATATATCATACATTAAAAATCATACATTAAACATCATAAATGATGTATCATACATTATAGATTGACATGTATGTATAAATAGTTTCAGTTAATCTGGTCATTCTAATGAGGACGAATGGGAGTCAAAGTGCTTTGTGTGTGTCCCTCATAGAGGCAGAGTGGCCAGCCTCATAGAGGCAGAGAGGCCAGCCTCATAGAGGCAGAGAGACCAGCCTCATAGAGGCAGAGAGGCCAGCCTCATAGAGGCAGAGAGACCAGCCTCATAGAGGCAGAGAGGCCAGCCTCATAGAGGCAGAGAGGCCAGCCTCATAGAGGCAGAGAGACATAGAGGCAGAGAGGCCAGCCTCATAGAGGCAGAGAGGCCAGCCTCATAGAGGCAGAGAGGCCAGCGTCAGAGAGGCAGAGAGGCCAGCCTCATAGAGGCAGAGAGGCAGAGAGACCAGCCTCATAGAGGCAGAGAGGAGTGAGGCAGAGAGACCAGCCTCATAGAGGCAGAGAGGCAGAGAGACCAGCCTCATAGAGGCAGAGAGGCCAGCCTCATAGAGGCGGAGAGGAGAGACGCAGAGAGGCCAGCCTCATAGAGGCAGAGAGGCCAGCCTCATAGAGGGAGAGGAGAGGAGAGGAGAGGAGAGATGAGAGAGGAGGGCAGAGGAGAGAGGAGAGGAGAAAGGAGAGGAGGAGAGAGGAGGAGGAGGGGAGAGGAATAGGAGAGGAGGGGAGAGGAATAGGAGAGGAGGGGAGAGGAGGAGAGGAGAGGAGAGGAGGAGAGGAGGGGAGAGGAGAGGAGAGAGGAGAGAGGAGGGGAGAGGAGGAGGAGGTCTGAGAGGAGGAGAGGAGAGGAGGTCTGAGAGGAGAGGAGAGGAGGAGAGGACAGGAGAGGAGGTCTGAGAGGAGAGGAGAGGAGGAGAGGAGAGGTGGTCTGAGAGGAGAGGAGAGGAGGTCTGAGAGGAGAGGAGAGGAGGAGAGGACAGGAGAGGAGGTCTGAGAGGAGAGGAGGAGAGGAGAGTAGGAGAGGAGAGGAGGTCTGAGAGGAGAGGAGAGGACAGGAGAGGAGAGGAGAGGAGGTCTGAGAGGAGAGGAGGCTGAACAGGACCGAGGAGGACCCACATCTGTGGCCTCTCCCGCTCTGCCTCGCTCGCCCACTCTGCTCTTCTTTCTCCGTTTCTCTCTCTCACACCCACTTCCTCTCTCTAACCTTGCACACACAGACACACAGACACACACACAGACACACACACAGACACACACACATGCACGCAAGCACACAGACACACACACTGACACAGACACACCAAACACACTCTCTTTCCATATGGTGACTCTCACTTTATCAAGGTCAGGATTCAGGCAGCTGAGGCCCTGTGTGTGTGTGTGTGTGTGTGTGTGTGTGTGTGTGTGTGTGTGTGTGTGTGTGTGTGTGTGTGTGTGTGTGTGTGTGTGTGTGTGTGTGTGTGTGTGTGTGTGTGTGTGTGTGTATATGGGTCATCTCCGTGTTGGAGCTATAGTGTCCATAGTGACTCACTGGCTACAGAACACGCTCCTCTACGTCCACAGGCTGGCAGGCCTCTGTAGCTCCGCCTCCTGCGTCGCTGGCCGCTGGGGGGGGGGGCACAGTGGGGGGGCGGGGGGAGGAGGGTTCTGTTAGACTCATCTGCAACCTCCCCGCTAGGACGCATAACCCGCCATACTGCATCTTTACCCACCTCTGACCTTTACCTCCCTCTGACCTCTGACCTTTACCTCCCTCTGACCTGTCCCCCCCCCCCCCCCCTCCTGTGTTCCAGTATTTCTTAGGGCCGTCGTCGGTAGAAGAAGCTTCCAGAAGGAACCCTTCTCCTCCAATCAAACCAAAGCATCAGCGTCCCTACGGCGACCATCGCCCCCGGCAACGCCTCCCCTCCTCCGCTGCGAGGTCGATCACTATATCAGCGTGACCCCCTCCTCGTCCTCGGCCTCGTCCTCCTCGTCCTCTTCCTCCTCCCGCCGACATGAGGCCTTCCCTCGGAGCCGGTCCGAGGGCCGCCAGCTGAGGCCAAGGACCCCAAGGACCCCGTCGGACTCCCCAGGACCCGCCCGGACTCCCCAGGTCCCCCCAGGAGGCCACGCCCTCTGGGGCCACGCCCTGTCACCCCTCAGAGCAGCAGAGCCTAAAGCCATATGAGACCTGCCATAGGGAGGGAGACGCACTCCAACCTTCAGCCTCCACCTTAAGCCTCCAACCTTAAGCCTCCACCCTCAGCCTCCAACCTTCAGCCTCCATCCTCCAACCTTCAGCCTCCCCCTCAGCCTTCACACTCCAGCCTCCACCCTCAGCCTCCACTCAGCATCCAACCTTCAGCCTCCAACCTTCAGCCTCCACCTTCAGCCTCCACTCAGCCTCCACCCAACCTCCACTCAGCCTCCACTCAGCCTCCAACCTTCAGCTTCCACTCAGCCTCCACTCAGCCTCCAACCTTCTGCCTCCAACCTTCAGCCTCCACTCAGCCTCCACTCAGCCTCCACCCAACCTCCACACAGCCTCCACCAAACCTCCACTCAGCCTCCACCAAACCTCCACTTAGCCTCCACTCAGCCTCCAACCTTCAGCCTCCACTCAGCCTCCACTCAGCCTCCAACCTTCAGAGGCTTTTGGTGATAAGTGGATTTTTGTACACCGATTTTCCGGCTCGTAACTCCTCCTCAAGAGAGCGCTGACCTTGTAAGGCCCCTCCCACAGCAAGGTTAGGCCCCTCCCACAGCGAGGTTAGGCCCCTCCCACAGCGAGGTTCAGAGGTTTTGGAGTGTGCCCTTCCCATCGACGGATGAGTCGAGATATTTCCATGCGTGTCGTGTGGTCCGAGCCCCGCCCCTCCAGAGCCGGAGCCCGCCCCGCCTTCGTCCTGTTCCGCTGGGCAGCACTGAGCTCAGAGCAGAGACCCTGCGACCACGGTCCGCGCACATAGACCTCCTTCCACCTCCTCCTCACCCTGACCCTTCACCCTGCAGGAGGTGCACCAGAGCAGAACTCATACTACATGGTACCTAACTAACGCTGACAGCTAGCACCGACTGCTAGTACTGACTGCTAGCGCTGACTGCTAGCACTGACTGCTAGCACTGACTGCTAGCACTGACTGCTAGCACTGACTGCTAGCGCTGACTGCTAGCACTGACTGTTAGCACTGCTGACGGTGAACCCCTCCTGAGTGGCTCTCCTGGTCCGGAGGCCGACGGGTCAGAGGCAGCAGACCGGTCCCGTCTCCACTGGGGACAGCAGGGGGTCTCACCTGGGGTCTCACCTGGAGGTCTCACCTGGAGGTCTCACCTGGGGTCTCACCTGGAGGTCTCACCTGGAGGTCTCACCTGGGGTCTCACCTGGGGTCTCACCTGGAGGTCTCACCTGGGGTCTCACCTGGGGTCTCACCTGGAGGTCTCACCTGGAGGTCTCACCTGGGGGCTCACCTGGAGGTCTCACCTGGAGGTCAGACCGTGTTTACAGAGAGATTGAGGGGAGAAAGGCGGAGGACCGCCCCCCAGATATAAGTGCCAAACCAGAAAACATTTCAAAGGAACACAAAGGAACCTGAGTAAAGTTTACGCCCTGCGCTACATGTTTACAACGCTGACCGCCCGTCTCCTGCTGAGCGTCGGGTCGTGCGGCCGTCAGACCTTTGGTCCCTCGACTCTGTTTAAGTCTGCACTTTGTTTACACATCGGACAAGTCGATGAACTTCGGAACTTGTTGACTATTTCGTAAAAACAGATTTCCGCTAGCTGCGGTTTGGGCTGAGAGCCTTTGTTTATAAACGATAGCCATTAGCTAGCTAGCCCCCATCGGTCTGTGTTTATAAATGATAGCCATTAGCTAGCTAGCCCCCATCGGTCTGTGTTTATAAACGATAGCCATTAGCTAGCTAGCCCCCATCGGTCTGTGTTTATAAACGATAGCCATTAGCTAGCTAGCCCCCATCGGTCTGTGTTTATAAACGATAGCCATTAGCTAGCTAGCCCCCATCGGTCTGTGTTTATAAACGATAGCCATTAGCTAGCTAGCCCCCATCGGTCTGTGCTTATAAACGATAGCCATTAGCTAGCTAGCCCCCATCGGTCTGTGTTTATAAACGATAGCCATTAGCTAGCTAGCCCCCATCGGTCAGTGTTTATAAACAATAGCCATTAGCTAGCTAGCCCCCATCGGCCTCAGCGTTTACAGGAAGCTGCTCACCGAGGGGGGGGGGCATGTTTACTTAAAGACACTCGTCCAAGAACACCTCCTCAAGAGAATGACCTCCGCCCGCCACCAGGGGGCGACGCCCCTCCCCCTCCTCCTGCTGCTCCTTGCCGTCTCCGTGGCGATCGGCGACCACGGAGACGCGGGGCGGCGTGGCGCCATGCCCCTGCTGACCGGACTCACGTCGCCACGGCGACCGTCTCCAACGGCGCCCCCCGGGGAGGCGGGGGATGCCGAGACGGCCCCTAAGCCCCTCCCCCCTAAGCCCCTCCCCCGGATCACGTTGCCGCACTACGAGACCGCGGCCGACGCCCACGAGCCCCCACTGGGAGACGGCGAGGACTGCAGGTACGTGTGTGTGTGTGTGTGTCATTGTGTGTGTGTGTGTGTGTGCGTCATTCTACGTGTCTGTGTGTGTGTCATTCTGTGTGCCTGTGTGTGTGTGTGTGTGTTTGTGTGTGTTAATGTGCCTGTCTATGTGTGTGTGTGTGTGTGTGTGTGGTTGTGTGTGTTATTGTGTGTGTGTCAATGTGTGTGTGACTGTTGGTCAGATAGATGAGGTTGTGTAACAGATCTGTACTGTGGGGGTTTGGTTGAACTTTGCTGTGCGTTGCTAGGGTTGCTGCTTGTTTCTATGGTAAGTGGCTGTTGTTATGGACACTTGCTATGGTTACCGAACGATGCCACAGTTACCGTATGTTGCTAGGGTTTCCGTGAGTTTCCGATGGTAACGGCCGACAGCTTTGGATGCATCCCTACAGACGCTGTCTCTCTACAGACGCTGTCTCTCTACGGACGCTGTTTGTCTCTCTACAGACGCTGCTTGTCTCTCTACAGACGCTGTCTCTCTACGGACGCTGTCTCTCTACGGACGCTGTTTGTCTCTCTACAGACGCTGTCTCTCTACGGACGTTGTCTCTCTACAGACGCTGCTTGTCTCTCTACAGACGCTGTCTCTCTACAGACGCTGCTTGTCTCTCTACAGACGCTGTCTCTCTACGGACGCTGTTTGTCTACAGACGCTGTCTCTCTACAGACGCTGTCTCTCTACATACGCTGTCTCTCTACGGACGCTGTCTCTCTACGGACGCTGTTTGTCTCTCTACAGACACTGTGTCTCTACAGACGCTGTCTCTCTACAGACGCTGCATGTCTCTCAACAGACGCTGCTTGTCTCTCTACAGACGCTGTCTTTCTACAGACGCTGTCTCTCTACAGACGTTGTCTCTCTACAGACGCTGTCTCTCTACAGACGCTGCTTGTCTCTCTACAGACGCTGTCTCTCTACAGACGCTGTCTCTCTACAGACGCTGTTTGTCTCTCTACAGACGCTGCTTGTCTCTCTACAGACGCTGCTTGTCTCTCTACAGACGCTGTCTCTCTACAGACGCTGTTTGTCTCTCTACAGACGCTGTCTCTCTACAGACGCTGCTTGTCTCTCTACAGACGCTGTCTCTCTACAGACGCTGCTTGTCTCTCTACAGACGCTGTCTCTCTACAGACGCTGTCTCTCTACGGACGCTGTCTCTCTACAGACGCTGCTTGACTCTCTACAGACGCTGTCTCTCTACAGACGCTGCTTGTCTCTCTACAGACACTGCTTGTCTCTCTACAGACGCTGCTTGTCTCTCTACAGACGCTGTCTCTCTACAGACGCTGCTTGTCTCTCTACAGACGCTGTCTCTCTACAGACGCTGCTTGTCTCTCTACAGACGCTGCTTGTCTCTCTACAGACGCTGTCTCTCTACGGACGCTGTCTCTCTACAGACGCTGCTTGTCTCTCTACAGACGCTGCTTGTCTCTCTACAGACGCTGTCTCTCTACAGATGCTGCTTTTAGCTGCTCTCAGCACCGATTGCTCCTGATGTGACGGGCAGATGTTTATTGGGTCCAAAAGGGAAAATGTTTGGAGCAGAAAGGCGGTCAGGAGGAGTCAACACTGACAGCTCGTCACTTTTTCATTATGGGATGTTTGAAAGGCAGGAGATGAGGTCACCTCTGTTCAGGAGCTGATGGAGAATAAATAAAGAGGTCCTCTCCACCCCATTCATGACTGACTGTCAAACCCCTTTGACTCATCTCCCCCCGCTGGTCGGAGGTTGTTCATGAAGCTCAGCCTCTGTTCCCCCAGCAGCTGTGATGCTTCAAGCCCTTTCAAAACCCGTCCACTGGTGACGTCACAAAGGGGAGTCACATCCCACTTGGGATGTCACCAGAGGAGAGACCTCCTCCCCGCCCGCCAGCAGTGGACCCGGGTTCCTCAGAGCCCCTGTGGTCCTGCTCTTACGTCTGTGGAGATGTTCCCAGACCAAGTGCTCTCTTACGAGGGGGGGGTGGGGGCGGGGGCATGGGAACCGCTCTAACCTGTGGAGTGGGGGGGGGCAGGGGCATGGGAACCGCTCTAACCTGTGGAGTGGGGGGGGGCAGGGGCATGGGAACCCCTCTAACCTGTGGAGTGGGGGGGGCAGGGGCATGGGAACCGCTCTAACCTGTGGAGTGGGGGGGGGCGGGGGCATGGGAACCGCTCTAACCTGTGGGGGGGGGGGGGGGGGGGGCTGTGTTATGGGAACTACTCTAACCTGTGGGGGGGGGGGGGGGGGGTCATGGGAACCGCTCTAACCTGTGGGGGGGGGGGTGTCATGGGAACCCCTCTAACCTATTGGGGGGGGGTGTCATGGGGACCCCTCTAACCTGTGGGGGGGGGGGGTGTCATGGGGACCCCTCTAACCTGTGGGGGGGGGTGTCATGGGGACCCCTCTAACCTGGGGGGGGGGTCATGGGGACCCCTCTAACCTGTGGGGGGGGGTGTGTCATGGGGACCCCTCTAACCTGGGGGGGGGTGTCATGGGGACCCCTCTAACCTGTGGGGGGGGGGGGGTCATGGGGACCCCTCTAACCTGTGGGGGGGGGGTGTCATGGGGACCCCTCTAACCTGTGGGGGGGGGTGTCATGGGGACCCCTCTAACCTGTGGGGGGGGGGGTCATGGGGACCCCTCTAACCTGTGGGGGGGGGGGGTGTCATGGGGACCCCTCTAACCTGTGGGGGGGGGGGTCATGGGGACCCCTCTAACCTGTGGGGGGGGGGGGTGTCATGGGGACCCCTCTAACCTGTGGGGGGGGGGTGTCATGGGGACCCCTCTAACCTGTGGGGGGGGGTCATGGGGACCCCTCTAACCTGTGGGGGGGGGGGGTGTCATGGGGACCCCTCTAACCTGTGGGGGGGGGGTGTCATGGGGACCCCTCTAACCTGTGGGGGGGGGCTGTGCAGGGGCCACTGGGACCTGGGGGGCCGGGCCGCCGCCTCCGCCCGCTGCCCGGGGGCCTCTTGCTGCGGGACCTGCCACGCCCGCTACTGCTGCGGGGCGCGGCCGGACCGCCTGGACCAGGACGCCTGCCCCGACCCGCCCCCCCCCGCCCGGCGCGCACGGAGGGGGGGGAGGCCCCGGGGCCCCCCCAAGGAGGCCGAGGTGGAGGACGGAGGGGGGGGCGCCGAGACGCCCCCCAGGCCCCTCCCCCAGATCATGATGCCGAGAAACATGACGGCAGCCGACGCCCTCAAACCCCCGCTGGGCGCCGCCCAGGTGGCCCCGCCCCCGGGCCGGCAGGTGGACGTCGACGTCTGCAGGTAGGGCTGTCTCTGTGTGTGTGTGTGTGTGTGTGTGTGTGTGTGTGTGTGTGTGTGTGTGTGTGTGTGTGTGTGTGTGTGTGTGTGTGTGTGTGTGTGTGTGTGTGTGTGTGTGTGTGTGTGTGTGTGTGTCTGAGAGTGTATATCTGTGTTTGACTGTGTGTGTGAGAGTTTGTGTGCATGTGCGTGTCTGCGTGTGCGTGTATTTGAGTTTTTTTGTGTGTGTGAGTCTGAGAGCGTTCCCTGTTGATGCTCTGCGCTGAGGTCTCAAGTGTCCTGTCATGCTGCTCACCGGTTGGCCGAAGAACCGCGGTCACGACAACACCGCTCACTGTCATTATGGGATGTTTGAGAGGCAGGAGATGAGGTCGCCTCTGTTCAGGAGCTGGTGGAGGATGAAGAAAGAGGTCCTCTCCTCTCCATTCATGATCACATCACAAGTGGCCCCTGGTCCAACCCGATGTGTGTGTGTGCGTGTGTAGGGGGTACTACGACGTGATGGGTCAGTTCGACGTCACCTTCAACTGTTCCAAGGACACCTACCTGTACTGCTGCGGGACGTGCCACTACCGCTTCTGCTGCGAGCACCAGCGGGACCGGCTGGACCAGGACTCCTGCAACAACTACAAGTCTCCCAAGTGGGCGACCACGCAGACCGCCTCCACCCCGCCCACCGGCAACCGCCTTTCACCCGACTTCGAGACGCTGCAGCAGAACAGCAGCAGGTCTGAACCGGCCGCCATTAAGGACCTAGAACCCAGCACCAGACCTAGAACCCTAGAACCAGAACTAGAACCCTAGAACCAGACCTAGAACCCTAGAACCAGACCTAGAACCGTAAACCAGACCTAGAACCTAGCGCCAGACCTAGAACCAGACCTAGAACCCAGCACCAGACCTAGAACCTAGCGCCAGACCTAGAGCCGTAAACCAGACCTAGAACCATAGAACCAGACCTAGAACCAGACCTAGAACCCAGACCTAGAACCCTAGAACCAGACCTAGAACCTAGCGCCAGACCTAAAACCGTAAACCAGACCTAGAACCCTAGAACCAGACCTAGAACCCTAAAACCAGACCTAGAACCTAGCGCCAGACCTAGAACCCTAGAACCAGACCTAGAACCCAGCACCAGACCTAGAACCGTAAACCAGACCTAGAACCGTAAACCAGACCTAGAACCCTAGAACCAGACCTAGAACAAGACCTAGAACCCAGCACCAGACCTAGAACCCTAGAACCAGACCTAGAACCTAGCGCCAGACCTAGAACCGTAAACCAGACCTAGAACCAGACCTAGAACCCTAGAACCAGACCTAGAACCCAGCACCAGACCTAGAACCCTAGAACCAGACCTAGAACCTAGCACCAGACCTAGAACCCTAGAACCAGACCTAGAACCCTAGAACCAGACATAGAACCCAGCACCAGACCTAGAACCGTAAACCAGACCTAGAACCCAGCACCAGACCTAGAACCGTAAACCAGACCTAGAACCGTAAACCAGACCTAGAACCCTAGAACCAGACCTAGAACAAGACCTAGAACCCAGCACCAGACCTAGAACCCTAGAACCAGACCTAGAACCTAGCGCCAGACCTAGAACCGTAAACCAGACCTAGAACCAGACCTAGAACCCTAGAACCAGACCTAGAACCCAGCACCAGACCTAGAACCGTAAACCAGACCTAGAACCAGCACCAGACCTAGAATCGTAAACCAGACCTAGAACCGTAAACCAGACCTAGAACCCTAGAACCAGACCTAGAACAAGACCTAGAACCCAGCACCAGACCTAGAACCCTAGAACCAGACCTAGAACCCCATAACCAGACCTAGAACCCTAGAACCAGACCTAGAACCCTAGAACCAGACCTAGAACCCAGCACCAGACCTAGAACCCTAGAACCAGACCTAGAACCCCAGAACCAGACCTAGAACCCTAGAACCAGACCTAGAACCAGACCTAGAATTCTAGAACCAGACCTAGAACTAGACCTAGAATTCTAGAACCAGACCTAGAACCAGACCTAGAACCCAGCACCAGACCTAGAACCCTAGAACCAGACCTAGAACCCAGCGCCAGACCTAGAACCCTAGAACCAGACCTAGAACCCTAGAACCAGTTCCTGCATTGAATCCCAGCCAAAAGGTTGTGGCTTCAATCCTCCAATGTCCACAGTCTACGATGCCCCCGGCCCCCTCCCTGTCCTTAATGACCCCCGACCCTCCCTGTCCTTAATGACCCCTGACCCTCCCTCTCCTTAATGACCCCCGACCCTCCCTCTCCTTAATGACCCTCGACCCCTCCCTCTCCTTAATGACCCCCGACCCTCCCTCTCCTTAATGACCCCCGACCCTCCCTCTCCTTAATGACCCCGACCCCTCCCTCTCCTTAATGACCCCTGACCCCTCCCTCTCCTTAATGACCCCTGACCCCTCCCTGTCCTTAATGACCCCCGACCCTCCCTCTCCTTAATGACCCCCCGACCCTCCTCTCCTTAATGACCCCTGACCCCTCCCTCTCCTTAATGACCCCTGACCCCTCCCTCTCCTTAATGACCCCCGACCCCTCCCTCTCCTTAATGACCCCTGACCCCTCCCTCTCCTTAATGACCCCTGACCCCTCCCTGTCCTTAATGACCCCCGACCCTCCCTCTCCTTAATGACCCCCGACCCTCCCTCTCCTTAATGACCCCCCGACCCTCCCTCTCCTTAATGACCCTCGACCCCTCCCTCTCCTTAATGACCCCCGACCCCTCCCTCTCCTTAATGACCCCTGACCCCTCCCTCTCCTTAATGACCCCTGACCCCTCCCTCTCCTTAATGACCCCTGACCCCTCCCTCTCCCTAATGACCCCTGACCCCTCCCTCTCCTTAATGACCCCTGACCCCTCCCTCTCCTTAATGACCCCTGACCCCTCCCTCTCCTTAATGACCCCTCCCCATGACCCCTCCCTCTCCTTAATGACCCCTGACCCCTCCCTGTCTCTGGATTCACTGCCTTTGAACACAAATTAATTCCAAAACTCTGCTCCGATTGGATGCTACCCGACAGCACGGCCTATGTGATTGGAGGGGTGATCTCCTTCACGCTGGTGGTTGCCGTAGGGATCAGGATCGCCTTCAGCAAGGTGTCGCGCCGAGCCCGCCATCGAGACATGCCCAGGTGTGTCTCTCTTCATTTGCCTGTCTGTCGGCATTACTTTCTCAATATCCATCTGTCTATTATTGTCTTTTT
>NC_082403.1:288334-315849 GCF_031168955.1 Gadus macrocephalus
AACCCCCCCCCCAAACCCTGTCCCCTGTCCACTACGGTTGTCCCTGCCCACTACGGTTGTCCCCTGTCCACTACGTTGTCCCCTGCCCACTACGGTTGTCCCTGCCCTATGTCCACTACGGTTGTCCCCTGTCCACTACGGTTGTCCCTGCCCACTACGGTTGTCCCCTGTCCACTACGGTTGTCCCCTGCCCTATGTCCACTACGGTTGTCCCCTGTCCACTACGGTTGTCCCCTGTCCACTACGGTTGTCCCCTTGTCCACTACGGTTGTCCCTGTCCACTACGGTTGTCCCCTGTCCACTACGGTTTGTCCCCTGTCCACTACGGTTGTCCCCTGCCCACTACGGTTGTCCCCTGTCACTACGGTTGTCCCCTGCCCTATGTCCACTACGGTTGTCCCCTGTCCACTACGGTTGTCCCTACGGTTGTTTCCATACCGATACCAGGATTGCAAATTCCCCCGATATTTGTTCTGCAATGTCCACATTTACACACATACATATACAGTATATCTATACTATTTTTAACAGCAAAAGCACAATTTATTTTAAATAAATTGCACTCTTATCTTTCCACGTTACACAGCTCTGTTGACACATTTATTTCATATCTTTAACTGCAGCTGTGCGTTCGGTTTGTCTCATCCTGTGTCATCGTTCTGCCAGGCGCTGTGCGTTGTTTCCCCTGCCGATAAAGCCTCTCAGCGAGTGGGATCGAGAGCTCCAGGTGGATTAGCGGCCGTCTGGTGGAAAGAGTGATCGCCCGCTACAGTACTTCACCCTAATGTCAGCTCGTATAAACCCTGCTGTGGCCACCAACTGACCGCTTAGTCAAAGCACGGCTCTAAAAGCAGGGACTCATTGCGTCCAGATCTCCAGACATTAACGCTGCTATATCGTCATGGTTGAACAGTTAACGCAGAATAAGTCAAACATTAGCCGACAACTATTATTTAAATACTTAAAATATAAAGTATTAGCACTACTATTATTTTCCTCCAACTCCAGACAATACTTCGTAGCCTTTTCTGCTGTTGATTTATTGACTGCTCTGATGTCTGCTTATGAAGGCCTGTTGAGTTAAACTACGGTGGAGGCTACACAGTGTAAAGTAGGATTACAGTTAAACTACGCTGGAGGCTACACAGTGTAGGATTACAGGAGGGTTCACCACCACTCAATGCAGTGGAGAATTTACAGCTGCCCCCTCACACACCAAACACCGCAGCGATGCCCTTAGATTGGATTAGATTACAGACTGTTTCCAGGGACAATTGAGCGATTTGAAAGTGATTGTGTGTCACTTACACTGCATTATCTCATTAAACATCCACGGGTAGAGCTTTCTTCGTGTATAGACACAATCCAGTTGAGCGCTGTGGTTGTTTATTTGACCTCCATGAGGCGTCGTCTACCGCCCCCTGGTGGTCCTCCCGCGGTACTGCAGCCCTGCATGGGCTCCGGGACCAACAGATATAACCTACACGTCCACATCCACATTCCGCCCGCTGTGTTTCCAGCAGACGACTGCTACTCTGCATGAAGCGAAGGAGAAACCATGAAGGAACAAGACGCCAATTGCTTGACAAATGTCTCAAAAAAGATTGGCGACATCAAATGTTTACATGTTGAAACTTTCAATGTGTTAAGTGATTTTAATTTAATTCAACTGATCTCCCGTGTTACCACCAGTAAGGGATCCAGTAGGGGAGTCGAGGCTCCCCGAGGCCCCCCGCCGAAGCCACGCCCCCTTCAGGCCTCCCGCCAAATCCACGCCCCCACTTCAGCCCCCCCCACCCCCCTTCAGGCTTCCTGCTCCCCCGTCCAGAGAACACGTGATTAGTTGGCTAGCTCTGGGGCCTCTGGATTCTGTTTTTTACCATTTCCTTTCCTAATGATATGAACCTGAAATATTTGGAGGAGAGGTTGTTCGAATTCTAAAAATGCTTAGGAAAGGAGCCTCGATGCATCCTTTAACCCTCCTGCAGCATAGGTTACTCCTGAGCTTCCTTTACGAAAGGAGATAGTGGTATCCCATAATCCTTTACAGCGGCAATATTTGGTTAGTTAGTTGGTTAATAAATAAAATTACATGAAACTTCACAGTGGAAAGTGGTGGAAATGGATTAGCTGCACATAATGTCACTTTATTCGAAGTCTATAAAGCACTTACAAAATAGCAGTCAAGCAAGGTGCCGTAGAAATAGCCTAACTGAATTGAAAACCCTAAAGATAATAAAGAACTCAAAGAAGACCAACATCATAATAGTTATTTCCGTTAGCAATAATTTACACCAGAAAAATAAAATGCCAAATTCACGTTTAAGAAAGACTACTGGGGGCAGTTAATTTCAACATCAACATAAGTTTAATCAACTTTTTTTTAACATTAGAATTAGGATTCAAGTGGCCTAAAATATTCCCGCTGGCCAAGTCCGACCTAAGTGATTCTCACTGCTGGCGACAACCTGATTGAAATCAATATGACAGGAATGCTTGGATCGAAAGATACCTTGTTGTAGTCCATCTTCGGAAATTTGTAGTTTCACACTAGAGACGCTAAAGGTCAGCAATCGCGCAACGAGGTTGGTTAGGAAAAGTCGAGTTTATTTTAATCAGTGCTCTATTTGCCTATGTTCGACAGGAAGCACCTTTTCATCTCTCCTTGACCCAATGACGTTTTCCACAAAGGTTAAGGAAAGGAGGCAGACAGACAGGTAGGTTACCTACCTTCCTGCCCTACCTACCTGTCTGTCTGTCTGTCTTCCCTACCAACTGTAGGTAGGTAGGTTTGTCAAAAATGACATCAAATTGATCCATCATTCTCGAGGCTAATAAGCGTTTTAATAACAAACTATTGCCTTACTTGGTAAGGGATTACCTCAACGATGGGATGATCTTCAACCTGGAGTCCCTAGAACATGGAACAAATGGACATCGTTGCTGTTGGGACAGAGATATGTCAAGTTGTCATGAACCGTCATCCATGTTGTAAAGATCGCTAGTAGTTAGCATGTTCGCTAACTAGCGATTAGCACATATTTGCGATTTTGTAGTTTTGCTTGTTATAAAGGCAATTCCTATAGAACATTCAAACGATATAATGCTAATGCGATGGCAATCATTTATTTAATGATTAACACGGGAAACACTGACATTCGTTGGTTTAGATCCTGTCGCATCTTTCGCCCGCAATCTTGCGCAGGATTTTTCTTGATTTTCCATTTTATCGCATGTATGGTGGGAGCAAGCCACAACCCACGTATGCTGTTTAGCTTTTATATCCCCCTTGGGCTATCGCTTATAAACCGCCTTGGCTAGTGTCACCAGAGAATGTCTAATCGGAAGAGAGCTGGCCGGCCCTCTCTGCTAACTTCCGGTTTCTGAACTGGTTGCGGTAACACATTTGTCCATGTGAGGGCGCTCGCGGGGCAGTGCAGAATGAATGGGAGTCTATGGGTTTCATTCCACTTTTCTCAGGGAGTCATTTTTGTCAATTAATTTGAAAGTTGCATTCAAAAGGGGGGGGCTAAGATAATACTCAGCTGTATATTGGTTCATTTATCTTTCCTAAAAATCAGTTAAAAAAGACGATAACGGCACATATGTTCAGACTGCCAGAGGTCCTGCTCTACAGCGAGTTCTGAGTCACTTTGGTACTTCCGCACATTTAAGATGTATATATTATATAATGTATAACAATTAACCTCAACCGAAGGTCCTCCTTAAGATGTTTCTGATTCTGCTTCAGCTGCCGTCAAGCTCTGGTCGTAATCATTCTCAAGTCCGTCCCTGACATATCAGCATGCTGTAGCAGAATGCTAGCGTGTACGGCCCAAACTGTAAGGAATCGAAAGGAGAAAAGTACTCATTCATTTGAATTTTTTAACTATAATCTATATTGAACTTGCAGATTCTACAATGAAATCTGCGATTCAACGAAAAGCAGGGGAAAGATACATTTAGCCGTCTAGCTCCATAGATCCCCATTCAATCTGTACTCAAGCGATCACCTCCAGTGGAATTCTAATGGAACTGCGACCAAGTTCGATTCAATGGAGCTTAATAGAGTGTGCCAAGAATCTCCATAAAGGACCTCTGGCGTCAATGAGAACGACCTCAGGCTCCAGCCTCAACGTCATGAGACAAACTGAAATATACCAAGCAGGTATAAAATGAAACGGATTCTGAAAAAAGTATAATTGATATCGAAATTCTGTTTTGAATACTTGGAAGATAGAAGTTGATTTGTTAAATGTCCTATGACATGCCACCAGGTGTGGGTTGAATAGCCGTTACAAGCCGTTTGGAAATCTGTCCTTTATGACATCACAGGTGTGCGTGTCCACATAGATGTATGAGGATAGATGAGCAACGTTTGCTACAGTCCACTGGGTAGGCTGGTAGACTGATCTATCCAGCACACATCTATGTGGACACGCCCACCCATGATGTAATAAGGGACAGATTTCCAAAACGGCTTGTACCGGCTAATCACCTCACACCTGGGGGCATGTCACGGGACCTTTAAAAAACGATGGTCGAGCGCTGCACTCACCCAATAATATCCCCAACATCCTCCTACACCCTCCGCATCATTACAGTGCACATCAATGCACATCAATGCACATCAATGCACATCAATGCACATTAATGCACATTAATGCACATTAATGCACAGATGTTCTACCATGGTCATTGTGGTAAGAGTCCTCTCTCAAACGGTTTGGTCAGAGGTGGAATATAATCACAACTGCGGCACAGAAAAGCATTTTAGAATTTATTTGACTTCTGAGGGGTTTCAACAACTCACTGTAGGCAAAGAAAAAGGATTTAGTAATATTACATGTTTTAGTTTGACAGAAATGGGAGAAAACAAGAAATAAAAAACATAAGAACACTGACAGGACCTAAATAATGAACTATGTTTACACGCTTTTGTTACAAAAAAAAGAAAAAACTTTGGGCAAAACTGGCATAGGAGGCTAGGAGAGACGGGGTTAAAGTTCACATCGATACATTACACTCATCCTGTTTTACAAACATCTTCCCTTCCTCTGCCCACCCACCCACCCAAGAACAACCATACAAAGAAATGATACTTGGAGTATAAAACAGCAAATGATCAATATATAATAAAATATAATACGAATTGTACAGTACACCCCCCCCCCCCCGTTCCCCAACATCCTGTCCCTCAGCGGGGGTGTTCCGCCTGCGAGAGGACCTAAAAGAGGCCTACGAGCCTGACCCCTCGGCCGTGACTCCTAGCCGCCTCCCCCCTCCCTCCCTCCCTCCCTCCCTCCCATCACAGGCCTGAGGAGGACACCAAACCAGATCAAGACCCCACTTCCTGTCAGGACAGGAAGTGTGGCGGCCAGAGGCCCCTGAGCCCGAGGGCCCCCCTGTTCTGAGGCCGGGCTAGGGGCCCCCCCTCCACACCGTTGGATATACTTATATATATTTAGAAAAGGGGAGAGCAAAATTCTCCAGTGGGGTACAAAGAAACACGCTTGACAACAGACTATAACCATTGAAGTGAGTAACAAGGAACATAGAGGGGCAGGTACGAGTCCTACGAGGTGGTACTACTACACTACTACTAGTAGTACGGGGCTCCTGCTCACTGGCAGGGCCGGGGGGGGGCTACTCATAGTCACATGGTCTCCGTGGCAGCCCCGCCCCCGGGGGAGTGACGGGTCGACGGGCCTCTGCCGTGTCTCCGCACCGCCGTGGTCCCGCCCCCGATCTCCGCGGTGCGCTGGTATCCAGGGGGGGGGGCGTGTCCGGGTGGGCGGGGCCAGACCGTGTACAAAAGGTCTTTACTGGCTGTACTCGGTCAGCACCGTGGAGCGCTCCACCGCCCCCCCCCCCTGGGCGGGGATCGGCATGGCGACCGGCATGGCGCCCGGGGACATGTCCCCCGGCGGGGGGGAGTGGACCTGCAGCGGGGGGGGCGTGGCCAGGGGCGGGGCCTCCGGGTCGACGGCGGCCGTGGGGGTGGCGGGGGGAGGGGGTCCGTCCTGGGCGGCCGAGGGGGACTTGGTCCTCAGCAGCCCCCAGTTGCCGCTGCCTCCCCCCGTCATGCCGCGGCAGGAGAAGCGGTGCCGTCCCAGCAGCTTGGCGTTCCAGAAGCTGTGGCGGCACTTCTGGCAGCGGAAGGCCCCGCCTCGCAGGTGGCGCCCGCGGTGCCGCAGCGCGCGGCCCAGCGTGGACGAGCGCTTCCCGCACACCTGGCAGCGCCGCCGGGCGGCCTGGCCGGCACCACGGGGCGGGTGGCGCGTGGCGCGGTGCAGCAGCAGCGAGGCGCGGCGGGCGTACATGGTGCTGGGGCACACGGGGCAGGGGAACCTCTTCAGGGGCACCTCCATGGAGGACAGGCCCGCCACCTTCACCGGCCCGCCGCACCACGCCTTCACCCTCATGCCGCCGCCGCCCTTGATCCGCAGCTGGGCCAGCAGCTTCTTGCGGTTGAGCTGCGCCTGCATCTTGCCGCGCTTCCTGCGGATCAGCAGCAGCTTGCGGCGCGTGGCCCGGCTCAGCGGGATGCCCACCAGCTTGCCGTCACGCATGATGCTGTGGATCACCACCTTCCTCTTCTTCTTCTGGTGCTTCCGGGTCTGGCCCTGCCTCCGGGGGGGGGCTTTGGACCGGTACTGAAAAGGGTGCTGCTGCTGCTGCTGCTGCTGGCCGGCCCCCTGCTGCCCCCCGTGGGAGGACCCCCCCCCGGGGTACCCCGCCGCCCCGCCCTGCTCGTAGTAGCCGGGGGAGTACCCTCCGCCGGGCGGCGGGGGGCCGGCGCGCTGCCCGGCGCGCTCCAGCCCGTGCTGGGACAGCTTGTGGCGCACCAGGCTGTTGGAGTAGGCGAACGACTTGCCGCAGGCGTCGCAGCGGTACGACTTGTCGGCGCCCGCCCCGGCGCCGTGCGCCGTCTGCTGGTGCGCCGTGAGGTGGAAGTGGTGGCGGAACGACTTCCAGCACACCGTGCAGGTGTACAGCCGCTGGGACGGCGTGCCGTGCGTGGGCGACTTGTCCCCCTGGGCGTAGGACGGGGCGCCGCCCGAGGACGAGGGCGAGTAGAAGTCCCCGGCGGGGGTCCCGGCGTGGCCCCCCAGGCCGGCCCCCGGCCCGCCCTTGACGCGGCGGCCCTGGCTGTCAATCTCGCCCTTGCGGTGCAGCTTGCCGTGGCGCACCAGGCTCTGGGCGTAGGCGAACACCTTGCCGCAGATGTGGCACTTGTAGTTCTTCTGGCCCGAGTGCACCGTGAGGTGCTTGGTGAGGTGGAAGGGCTCGCGGAACGTCTTGCCACAGACGTCGCAGGCGTGCGGCTTCTCGCCCGTGTGCACGCGCGTGTGCCGCCGCAGCGTCTCGGCGCGCCGGAAGCGCTTGCCGCAGGACTGGCAGGAGTAGGGGCGCTCCGAGCCGTCCCCGGGGGGCCCCGGGCTGCGGCGGCGCCGCACGATGCTGCCCGGGTCCCGCTTGTCGCGGGGCTTGCGGGGCCGCTTGGCCTTGGGCTGGGGGTGGTTGGGGTGGGACAGGGGCATGGTGGAGCCCCCCAGGCCCCCGCCGCCCGACGGCCCCCCCATGGGGCCGAAGCCCAGCCCGCCCAGCAGCCCGCCGATGATGTCGCGGCGCTCCTCTCGCCCCTCCGAGCTGATGTCGCAGGAGGCGGCGGCGGCGGCGGCGATGGCTGACATGGCGCTGCTGGTGACCTCGTCCTCCGAGTCGTCCAGCAGCGAGGACAGTGGCAGGTGCTGGTGGTGGGGGTGGGGGTGCTGCTGCTGCGGCGGGTGGTGCTGGTGCTGGCTCTGGGGGTGGGGGTGCAGCGTGGGCGCCAGGGGGGCCTTGCGCAGCGTCTGGCCGCTCATGCCGTTGCCCAGGGAGCCGTCCGAGGAGTACACCGAGGAGGAGTGCGAGCGGCGGTGGTAGTCGTCCGCCGCGCCGTAGGGCCCGTGGCCCTGGTAGCGCCCGCGGCTGTAGTCCGGGCTGTACTTGTTGTTGTTGTTGGACATCCCCCCCGATGAGCCGTCGCCCCCCCCTCCCCCTCCCCCCTTCCCGGAGCCCCCGGCGCCGTGGCCCCCGCCCCCCCCGGGGCCCCCGGGCCGGTGCTTGGCGCTGCGCGGCGGCTTGCCGCAGGTGCCCGAGGCGGCGTGGTTCAGCAGGGAGGTGCTCTCCCTGAAGCAGCGGCCGCAGGCGGGGCAGCGGAAGGGCTTGTCGTCGTGGATCTTCTCGTGGCGCGTCAGCGACTCGCGGCGGTTGAAGGACTTCTGGCACACGGTGCAGGCGAAGGGCCGGTTCTGTGAGTGCGTGACGCTGTGCTGCAGCAGGTGGCCGCGCTTCTTGAAGCCCTTGCCGCAGTCGCCGCAGCAGAAGACGCGCTCGGGGCTGGGCGAGTCGCGCCCGCCGCCGCCACCACCGCCGCCGCCGCCGCGCTTGGCCTGGCTCTCGGGCGTGAGGCCGTGGGAGCGCAGGTGGCGCCGCAGGCTGGACAGGTGGGTGAAGGTCTTGCCGCACTCGCCGCAGTGGTACAGCGCCTCGGGCTCCGCCTGGCCGGGGCCCCCGCCGCCCCCAGACGAGCCCTGGCCCTCCTGCGGCTTGGGCTGGTTGCCGTTGGCGACCAGCACGGAGGTGGGGTTGGAGGAGGGCGCGGCGGAGGAGGCGGCGGCGGAGGAGGAGGGCTGCTGGGAGGAGGAGGAGGAGGAGTGGTGGGAGGAGTGGTGGGGCTCGCCCCCGCCCACCAGGCTGGAGGAGGAGCCGTGGCCCCCGGAGGAGGACGAGCTGTTGTGGCAGTTGCCCACGCCGCCCCCGCTGCTGTGGGCGTGGCTAGTGTGGCTGGCGCTCTCCGACTTCCTCTGGGGGAGGTACCCCGCCATGGCCTTCTTCCGGCGGCTGCCCCCGCTGGAGGCGGAGGAGGAGGAGGAGTCCCCCGCCTTGGCCGCCTCCTCCTTGGACAGGGAGAGGTGGAGGGGGAGGGGCAGCGGCAGCCCCGACTCCTGCTGCATCAGCGAGGCGATCTGATTGGAGGAGAGCACGGGGATGCCCTGGAAGTCGAAGCCCCCGAGGGGGGCGGGCTGGGGGGCGGGGTGCAGCGGGTGGGGGTGGTGGGCGTGGCTGTGGGGGTGGGACAGGGAGTGGGGGGGCAGCTGCTGCTGCTGCTGCTGCTGGGGGGCCGAGTGGGAGTGGCCGTGGGAGGAGTGCAGGGCGGGGGGCGGGGCCAGGGCCGGGTTGGGGTCCCCCGCCCCCTGGCCCAGCCCCAGCCCCAGGTGGTTGTGCCCCCCCTGCTGCACCAGGAACTGCTCCAGGCTGCTGTTGGTGGGCACGCCCGACAGGAAGTACTGGTTGGCCGCCAGCATGCAGCTGAACTGCTGGTGGAGGCTGCGGGGGTCCGCCTGCCCCACCAGGGGCACCGCCGCGCCCCCGGGGGGGTTGTTGGCGCCCGCGCCCCCCGAGGAGGAGGGAGAGGGGGAGGAGGAGGAGGGGCCGGGCGCGGGCTGGGGGACCGAGAGCCCCGGGTGCAGCGGCGGCGGCGGCGGCGCCGAGCTGCCCACGCCGCCGCCGCCGCCGCCACCGAAGTCGAAGCGGCCCATCCCCGGGTGGAGCTGCTCCTGGGCCAGGGCGGCCTCGGCCGGGTGGAAGGGCCGCAGGAACTGGGGGTACCCCGAGGAGGCGCCGGCCCCCCCGCCCCCGCCCATCTTGCTGGACTTGCGGGAGCTGTGGGAGGACGAGGAGGAGGAGGACGACTGGCTCTGATGGGGGATGGGGGGGGGGGGGCGGCGGGGCGCTCATCTTGGCAAAGATGGAGGAGGAGTCGGCGAAGGCGTTGCCCCGGGACCCCTGCAGGGAGCCCTGCAGCGAGCCCAGGCCCAGGCCCGACACCGACAGCAGCCCCCCGGAGGAGTCGGCGGCCGCCTGGTGCTGCGGCTGCAGCTGCTGCTGGTGCTGCAGCTGCACCTGCTGCTGGTGGTGGCTCAGCTGGCGCTCCAGCCCCAGCCCCTTGAACTGGTGCGCCTGGTGGCCGCTCAGCATCTCCAGGATGTCCATGGGGTACTTGCTGAACTGGAACATGTCCCCCGGCGGCGGGGGGAGGGAGCCCGGGCTGACGCTAGCCCCTCTTCTGACTGGGGGCGGCCTCCGGGAGGGGGTGCAGCCTCCGGGACGGGGGGCGCAGGGTGCAGCCTCCGGGACGGGGGGCGCAGGGTGCAGCCACCGGGACGGGGGGCGCAGGGACTCTGGGGCCGGTGAGGTTAGTGTTGGACAGGCTGAGCTGGGGGGGGCGGGCTGGAGGGCAGCGTGTAGTGTTGGAGAGGCGTCTCAGGGCCCACCGCGATGACCAGTGGCTCCTCCTCTTCTGAGAGAGGACCAATCACAGGGCCTGAGGAAACAACCAGACCGGGGTCAATAAAACCCCACCCAAGGGTACAAGGATCCACACATCTCCTGTCTGGGTTAACCCGTGCTGAGGGTACACAGAAACTAATCAACCCCAACGATAACAATGCAACTTATCAATGTACTAGTTTGAATGATGAACAATCATGAGCAGCTTAAAGTGCAAGTCCGGCGAAAATTTAACCGGGGGTATTTTTCTGCAAGAAAACAGATCAAATAAGCCGTCCAGACCTTTTTTTTTCTCCGTTGATCAACCAGTACAGAGCTTCTCCGGAGCCGCGCTGACGGACACATGGCTAACAGTGCAGGGGCTAGGGGCATCTCACAAACGCCTCCAAATCTGCATGTTCTTAACTACTAAGATTGCTCAAAACATCACCAAACCTCTGAGGTAGCAGGGTTTCTGCACATAAAACAAAGCACCAACAGCGTAGCTAACAAACCTGGAGTTTATTAAAAAGGACTGTTCCAAGTCTGGGCCTTTCCAGCAGGTCCATGTTTACAGGAAGTCCATACATGTCGATTACCGAATGCACCGGAGTTTGGTTGAAGAAGGAAGGTTTTGGAATCTATAATTTATAAACGATACCCTGCGGTTGCTGACACAGAATTGCTTTCTGGGAATTTTTCTAACTTTATTCAAACTATTCCAAAATGTATTATCAACTTCGAGTGGACCAAACTGCCACAAACAACAAAGTATACGTGTTTTTTGTCTTCCTTTTGCATCGCCTTGAATGGCCTTTCCGAGGAGAGGAGTTGGTAGGGGGACTGCTGTCTTGTAGAACAGTCTTCTTTAATAAACTCTGGGTACGCCAACTACGTTCTGGTGCTTTGTTTTATGTGTAGGGACCATAGTCATGCTACTGCTTTTGAGCGATATTAGAAGTGGCCTCCAGGCAGTTAGCCTGTAGCCTGGGTTAGCCCTCACTATGCTAGGCTAAATACATCATTTTAAAACACTTTAAAAATACCTTTAAAATAAGGGGGAAAAAGGGGGAAGAGGAAGGAAAAAGGTTTTGAGTGTATTGATGTTCAAATAGCCCCCCCCCCCCCCCCCCCCCCCCAGGCTGGTGTAGACCCCACCCCCCCCCAGACTTTTGTAGACCCCCCCCAGACTGGTGTAGACCCCCCCCCCCCAGACTGGTGTAGACCCCCCCCCCTCCCAGACTTTTGTAGAACCCCCCCCCCCCCTCCCAGACTGGTGTAGACCCCCCCCTCCCAGACTGGTGTAGACCCCCCCCCTCCCAGACGGGTGTAGACCCCCCCCCCCCAGACTGGTGTAGACCCCCCCCCCCCCCCAGACTGGTGTAGACCCCCCTCTCAGACTGGTGTAGACCCCCCCCTCCCAGACGGGTGTAGACCCCCCCCCCCCCCAGACTGGTGTAGACCCCCCCAGACTTCAGTGAACTTGTTTAGCTAGGAGCCAGTGAACCTGTTTCAGCTCGATCCACCACTAAGAGAACTAGATACAAAGGGTTGAACTGAGGGGTCTAGGAGGGAGGGGGGGGGGGGGGGACTGATACTCTGGACTGATGGACTGACGCTCTGGACTGACGGACTGACGCTCTGGACTGACGCTCTGGACTGACGCTCTGGACTGATGGACTGACACTCTGGACTGACGGACTGACGCTCTGGACTGACGCTCTGGACTGACGCTCTGGACTGATGGACTGACACTCTGGACTGACGGACTGACACTCTGGACTGACGCTCTGGACTGATGGACTGACACTCTGGACTGACGGACTGACGCTCTGGACTGACGCTCTGGACTGATGGACTGACGCTCTGGACTGACAATCCGACGGTCAGTACTGACAGTTTGTACTGAAGGTCGGTACTGACAGTCTTAACTGACGGTCTCTGCTCATGGACTGATGCTCTGTACTGAACTGAAACAGATGGCTCGTCTGATAGGTTAAGGAGCTTCAGCCAGGTGTTGGAGGCAGTGATGCAGAGGAAGAGAGAGTGAGAGAGACAGAGTGAGAGAGAGAGAGACAGAGTGAGAGAGAGAGGAGAGAGACAGAGTGAGAGAGAGAGAGAGAGAGACAGAGGGAGAGAGAGAGAGAGAGAGAGTGAGACAGAGACAGAGAGAGACAGAGACAGAGACACAGGGGGAGAGAGAGAGACAGAGAGAGAGAGAGAGACAGAGAGAGAGAGACAGAGAGAGAGAGAGAGACAGAGAGAGAGAGAGACAGAGACACAGGGGGAGAGAGACAGAGACACAGGGGGAGAGAGAGAGAGACAGAGAGAGAGAGAGAGCGAGGGCCAGCTCTCGCTCTCTGCGGGCGAGTGAGCAGCAAGGGGTCCTGGTGGGGGGGGGGGGGCTCCTCTCAGCCCGGAGGAGGAGGAGGAGGGGGGGGGGGGGCTAGAGGACGGCTAAATTTAAACTAAACCGCGTCGCTCCAACCTCCAGCTCTGGAGCGCCAGGAATCCTGATCCCATTCCCGGGGTGGAGGAGATCCGGTCTAGGGTCCAGAGTGGAAGGGGTCGGGGGTTCTGGTCTAGGGTCCAGAGTGGAAGGGGTTTAGGGTCCAGAGTGGAAGGGGTCTAGGGTCCAGACTGGAAGGGGTCTAGGGTCCAGAGTGGAAGGGGTCTAGGGTCCAGAGTGGAAGGGGTTGGGGGTTCTGGTCTAGGGTCCGGAGTGGAAGGGGTCTAGGGTCCAGAGTGGAAGGGGTCTAGGGTCCAGAGTGGAAGGGGTCTAGGGTCCAGAGTGGAAGGGGTCTAGGGTCCAGAGTGGAAGGGGTCTAGGGTCCAGAGTGGAAGGGGTCTAGGGTCCAGACTGGAAGGGGTCTAGGGTCCAGACTGGAAGGGGTCTAGGGTCCAGAGTGGAAGGGGTCTAGGGTCCAGAGTGGAAGGGGTCTAGGGTCCAGACTGGAAGGGGTCTAGGATCCAGACTGGAAGGGGTCTAGGATCCAGACTGGAAGGGGTCTAGGGTCCAGACTGGAAGGGGTCTAGGGTCCAGACTGGAAGGGGTCTAGGGTCCAGAGTGGAAGGGGTCTAGGGTCCAGAGTGGAAGGGGTCTAGGGTCCAGAGTGGAAGGGGTCTAGGGTCCAGAGTGGAAGGGGTCTAGGGTCCAGACTGGAAGGGGTCTAGGATCCAGACTGGAAGGGGTCTAGGGTCCAGACTGGAAGGGGTCTAGGGTCCAGAGTGGAAGGGGTCTAAGGTCCAGACTGGAAGGGGTCCAGGGTCCAGAGTGGAAGGGGTCTAGGGTCCAGAGTGGAAGGGGTCTAGGGTCCAGAGTGGAAGGGGTCTAGGGTCCAGAGTGGAAGGGGTCTAGGGTTCTGGTCTAGGGCGACAGTGAGCCACAATTCGAATAAAATAAATAATTACAATATAATAGAAAGGAAATTATACAGAAAATGTCGAATGACTAAGAACAGCCGTTTTATAAGCAACAGTGATGAATTAAGACTGTTTAGATGCTTGTTATTATTGGTATCCTCATTAGAGCCGACCTGTACATGTATCCTTACATCCTGTACCATGTAATTGTGAGCTATTGTCAGAAAGATATCAATGAACAGCAACAACATGTTGAAGGTTTTATTACACCTGACTGGGACGGAACCAGTGTCTCCCCCCCCCCTACCGGCACCCATCACGTCAGTTAGAAAACTA
Source organism: Gadus macrocephalus (assembly GCF_031168955.1). Classification (NCBI taxonomy): domain Eukaryota; kingdom Metazoa; phylum Chordata; class Actinopteri; order Gadiformes; family Gadidae; genus Gadus; species Gadus macrocephalus. Next base: position 302,351 of record NC_082403.1, read on the forward strand.
AATCCGTTGAATATGTTTTCCCTGAACATAATCCACTCGGTCCGCTACGTGATCGGTACCACGTTAACTCCACGCTTCATTCAACCGAGAAACACAACCTCTCGTTACAAAACACTGTGTGTGTGTGTGTGTGTGTGTGTGTGTGTGTGTGTGTGTGTGTGTGTGTGTGTGTGTGTGTGTGTGTGTGTGTGTGTGTGTGTGTGTGTGTGTGTGTGTGTGTGTGTGTGTGTGTGTGTGTGTGTGTGTGTGTGTGTGTGTGTGTGTGTGTGTGGCCAAATGGCGCCATATTTTGACAAGTTTGGCATCTTACCGGAGGACTGAGCAGCGAGCAGACCTCCTGCAGACCGACCGGGGAGACGGGGAACCGACCGTACACTCTCTCGTCTCCCTCGACAACCAGCTCCGGGGGTCTGCAGCCTGGAACACAACACGACGGTGTAACCGGGACCGTTCAGCGGTGTAGGTCTACGGGGAGAGACCCAGCTCTACCGATCACGCAACTTCGATACAAACGTGATTAAAAGCAAAAAGAGCCATGCAGAAGACCCCCCCAGCGGGGTAGATGTGGTGATCCGGGCTCGAAGTGAGGGTTCGGGCTGAACAGTGCACAGAGCCGTGCGCGGAACAACACGCACTAGCGTGCGGGGCATAAAGGATGCGTTCCAGCCGTGTAGCCTAGCCACCGCGGCTAACAGGCTAGGCTAGCAGGCTAGGTAGCCAACGGCGGCTAGTGCTAACGGAGCTCGCGCTTGCCTCGAAATTGTCCCCTGCCTTTGTCTGACGGAGTTTACCTGATCTCACGGCGGGGCTCGACGACGGGCGGTGGGAGGATGCAGCAGCGGAGGCCAGGCCGGGCCGGGGCACCGTGAGGTCGGGGGGCTCGCAGCGTGTCAGCGGGGCCTGCTCTCCACACCCAGTGAGGCCTCCGACTCCATCGACCCAGGAGGGCTGCGTTCCGCTCGCTCGCTAAAACTAGTGTTTCCGCCCACTGGGCCCCGATCGGTCCATGGTTCGAGTCCCGGCTCCGTGTGCTCGAATCGCGTACTCTCCGTTTCCGCCGAACCGCGTGTTTTCCGTCGGTCCGTGTGTTTTTTTCTCGTCTTTCTCCAGCGGCGGAGTGTTCTCCGCCCCGTGTCAGTGTGTGAGGCGCCCCGTCTGGACGGCCGCTGCCGCCGCCGTTAAAATGGGAGTTTCCTGTCTGCCTAATGGTTCCGGGTCCAGAGACCCCCACAGGTACCGCTGTAGGACCCCGATCCCCCGTCCACGCCGTGCTTTATTTCACATTTCTGGCGTTCCTAGCATTGGATTTGTCCTCCGTGGTGAAAATCGAAGGAATAAATGTACGCGCACACGCATGAGCGCGCATGTGCGTGTTTTTATTTATTTATTTTGCTCCAGCAGCGCGAGAGAGAAATCATTACAGTGCAGTCTGTTGCTCTTTGTCGTTAAACCTTTGTGTGTGTGTGTGTGTGTGTGTGTGTGTGTGTGTGTGTGTGTGTGTGTGTGTGTGTGTGTGTGTGTGTGTGTGTGTGTGTGTGTGTGTGTGTTCATCTTCACAGCTAGTGTGTGAAATGTTAATTAGTCAATTAAAGATATCATTACGGCGCATGCTTCATAACATTACAATGTGTGAGCGTGCGCAGCATTGCACGTGTGCAGAATAATAATTTGCATTCCATTACAGATACCATTAAAACAAAATGTTATTGACCGAACCCCGACACTGTGTGTGTGTGTGTGTGTGTGTGTGTGTGTGTGTGTGTGTGTGTGTGTGTGTGTGTGTGTGTGTGTGTGTGTGTGTGTGTGTGTGTGTGTGTGTGTGTGTGTGTGTGTGTGTGTGTGTGTGTGTGCGCGCGCGCGCACAAACACGTCTGAAACAATTCCCCTCACGTCACGCCAGATGAATACTGCGTCATATATCTGTGAATATTTTACACACACACAAACCAACACCTCCGGTAGTTTGTGTGTGTGTGTGGTCTCTTTCAGAGAACACACATGGCGTTAAACAAAGTGTGATATCTGTGTTTGGCACTGAATCAGCCCCCCCCCCCCCACACACACACACACACACACACACACACAGTTAGAACCAAATCCTAACATGAGGCTGCGATGTTTGTAATAGTAGTATCACACTTGAAGACGGGGAACCACACATTGACCCAATAATATAACATCAACAAGATCATTAACAAATAATAACGGTACCATTATTAACAATAATGCCATAACAATAATACACATATTAATAATTCCATAAAACGAATAACACTTATACCATTATTAATAATAATAATAGTTCAATATTTATAAAAATAGGCCGAATATATATTTAGAGCGTTTTTGGATCATATTTCTGTAGCTCTATTTTTTGTTTTCCGATAATGTTGCAAATCACTGGCGACAAATATGGTTTTGGGATGTTTTTTTATTATAATAACAGGATGGCTCTACAAATGTGAGAAGTGATGACCAATAAGAAAAGGGTGTAGGACGTGTTTGGAAACCAACATACAAGGGACGAATTAAATAAAGAGCTAGCATGATAGCAAACAGCTAGCCTGATAGCAAACAGCTAGCCTGATAGCATACAGCTAGCATGAGGTAAGTTAAGCAAAGTAGCTTTGAGAATACAACTATGCCCATGCTTCCTTGTCCCACTGTGATACACAACCTGACACACACACACACACACACACATACACAGCTTAAATGAACCAGAACTCTTGAGGCTGCAGGTGGAGAATATAGGAAACATAATAAATACTGATCCATAAAACATGTTCCCTACTTCCTGTCACCCTCGCACATCAATTAAACCATGTGCGTCTCCGGTGTTGCCCTCTGATGTCCTGGAGGTCAAAGCCATCCAGCCGCCCCTAGACCAGGGCCTAGGGGCGCCTGTACCCCAACACGATCCTTCAGAACCCAGGGACCAGGGGGAGCTAAGGACGGCGGTGCACTGAGCAGCCGATGGCTCTCGATGGGGGTCTCAGTAGGCTCATGGCGAGGGGATCCTCAATACATCGATGCAATCATTGGTTTACTTTAACGTTTTCTCAAATCAACACGTGAATAAATGGGACTGTACAGATATTTTAAGCTCTTTTTCAAATCTATGTTCTTTGACGTGTAAAGTAAACTCGCTGGAAAGGAAAAGCCGGGACTAATCTTTGAGTTTCATGAGTGCATTTGTTTATCTATCAACTTGAGGCCTCGAGTTAAGAGTACCGGTCCATGGAGTCGCTGGGGGGGAGGGGGGGACTGGGGGCCAGACTGGGGGCCAGACTGGGGGGGACTGGGGGCCAGACTGGGGGGGACTGGGGGCCAGACTGGGGGGGACTGGGGGCCAGACTGGGGGGGACTGGGGGCCAGACTGGGGGCCAGACTGGGGGGGACTGGGGGCCAGACTGGGGGGGACTGGGGGCCAGACTGGGGGGGACTGGGGGCCAGACTGGGGGGGACTGGGGGCCAGACTGGGTGGCCGGCATTCCGAAGAAAAGGAGGTTACAATTGTACGCACAATTATCGGCACACAAACGGGGGAACAAACGCACACATGGTGCACCACACAGACAGGCGTCACGTGAGGTCGCCCGCAGCCGCCCCGACGTCCTCATGCTTTTCGTCTTTGATTGCATCAGCTTTTTTTTCGGTTGTCTTTACACAAATCCTTTTTTTTCGGAATTTTTTAAAATCCAGGATTATAAAATGAAATTAACACGAATATACGACACAAATAAATAAAGAAGTTAATTTATGATAACCGTGACAACGGCAGCATTGACAATAAGTCAACGATAAGCCTTCAGGATCGATAACATCAGTAAGAACCGTTCCAAAGGTCTAGCTTTTATCACTTCGAGCAATTGTTCGTCTAAAGTTTGTATTCGTCTGAAGTTTGTATTCGCAACTGTTTCTGAGTTGCCAAGTCGAGGGCCTCTCCTCAGAAGAGCTCTTGGTTCCCTGGGAATGAGGAGGAGGGAAGAGCGTTAAGGTCCATCTCACAGTCTTGTTCTTAAAAAGATTAAACCCATGACATCATGACATTATGACATCACTGTGACATCACTGCACTGTGACATCACTGTGACATTATTGCAGCCACCCTGACTCCCCTTCGCGAAAAAACAAAACAAAAAGATGCTGGATACAAGATGGCGACGAAAAGAGGAATTTGGCAAACAAGTCGATCATCATTGACAGTATTACAAGTCGTTTAGTCTAATCCCACCAGAAATGAAAGCAGAGTAGGCCTAGCATGTCTAGAATATATCTCCATCTCTTCCCCTTTTCACCCACGCTATGTACAAAGACCGGCCCCCCGCGGGCCGGAGGGGCCGTGAAGCAGAGGTTATACTGTACAGGTCACGGACACATGGATCACACGACATAGCCCTTAGGTGTGCAGTGTTCAATGCCCTCGCTCCCCACCTCGCCAACCCTAAACCCCTAACCCCTAATCCCTTACCCCTAAACCATAAACCCTAACCCCTAAACTCCTAACCCCTAAACCCTAAAGCCCTAATTCCCGCTCCTAGTCCATGGCGAGCTGGTGGAGGTCAAATAGCACAGGGGAAGTACAATAACGCTAATGCTAAGTAAGAACCATGGTTAAGGGTTAAGGGCTGTAATGTAAGAACGCTGATTAAGGGTCGTAATGTAAGAACCATGGCTAAGGGTCAAGGGCCGTAATGTAAGAACGCTGGTTAAGGTTTAAGGGCCGTACTGTAGGGACCATGGTTAAGGGTTAAGGGCCGTACTGTAGGAACCATGGACGCAGCGCTCTGTAAAGTGTTTGGGAGCCTGTTAAGGGCCGTACTGTAGGAAGGCTGGTTAAGGGTTAAGGGCCGTACTGTAGGAACCATGGACGCAGCGCTCTGTAAAGTGTTTGGGAGCCTGTTAAGGGCCGTACTGTAGGAACGCTGGTTAAGGTTTAAGGGCCGTACTGTAGGAACCATGGACGCAGCGCTCTGTAAAGTGTTTGGGAGCCTGTTAAGGGCCGTACTGTAGGAACGCTGGTTAAGGGTTAAGGGCCGTACTGTAGGAACCATGGACGCAGCGCTCTGTAAAGTGTTTGGGAGCCTGTTAAGGGCCGTACTGTAGGAACCATGGTTAAGGGTTAAGGGTTAAGGGCCGTACTGTAGGAACCATGGACGCAGCACTCTGTAAAGTGTTTGGGAGCCTGTTAAGGGCCGTACTGTAGGAACGCTGGTTAAGGGTTAAGGGTTAAGGGCCGTACTGTAGGAACCATGGACGCAGCGCTCTGTAAAGTGTTTGGGAGCCTGTCCTGCGAGCAGTGAGGAGCAGCCCGTCCTCCACGTGTTCAGGCTGAAGCCGATTGTCTTTGAAGCCGATTCAGGCCAGCTCCTTCATCGTTTGTACCGTCTATTGACGATGATCAGCCGATCACAGCTTGAGCAAATAAAAATGATGGCCAGCTTGAACGTCCAATTGGACGGCAACAGCCATCGAGGTATCAAGCTGATTGGCTCAAGGAGAAATATGATTCTGGTTGTATTTCTTTATAATAATACACACAATAACCTACAGGGGGATTAATATTTATAGTTACAACAGATTAATTCAATACAAAAGCCCTTTCAACTATTTGATATTAAATGTTGTTGATATTCTTTTTTAAATACTGTTGAGGCAAGCTGATGGTCGGGAGTCTGAGTGTGCCCAACAGCCCTCACAGACTGCTCCAGAAACCCCTCGGTGCCCAGCGTCCTCAAACAGGCCTCTCTCTCAGAAGGGACCCCCTTTATCTGGACCCATTGCTCCTCTCTCAGAGGGGACCCCCTTTATCTGGACCCATAGCTCCTCTCTCAGAGGGGACCCCCTTTATCTGGACCCATTGCTCCTCTCTCAGAGGGGACCCCCTTTATCTGGTGTTCATTCACCCCACTCCAATCAGAGGCTGGTTTGACTCCGCCTCCAGAGGCTGGTTTGACTCCGCCTCCAAAGGCTGGTTTGACTCCGCCTCCAGAGGCTGGTTTGACCTCGCCTCCAGAGGCTGGTTCGACCTCGCCTCCAGAGGCTGGTTCGACCCCGCCTCCAGAGGCTGGTTCGACCCCGCCTCCAGAGGCTGGTTTGACTCCGCCTCCAGAGGCTGGTTTGGCCCCGCCTCCAGAGGCTGGTTTGGCCCCGCCTCCAGAGGCTGGTTTGGCCCCGCCTCCAGAGGCTGGTTTGACCCCGCCTCCAGAGGCTGGTTCGACCCCGCCTCCAGAGGCTGGTTTGACTCCGCCTCCAGAGGCTGGTTTGGCCCCGCCTCCAGAGGCTGGTTTGGCCCCGCCTCCAGAGGCTGGTTTGGCCCCGCCTCCAGAGGCTGGTTTGACCCCGCCTCCAGGGCCGCAGTGGTCTAGGAGCATGTGTCTCTCTTCTTATTTCGTTCTCTGGATTCAGGGACCAGGGGTCACTGAAGGGGGGTGTCACTGAAGGGGGGTATCAGGGGGCGGGGCGCCAGGGGGTGGGGTTAGCGGGGGGGGGGGGGCTCCTGGGAACCGGGGGGGGCGTTACCAGGGTAGTTAATACCAGGGGGCGGAGTTACCAGTGTAGTTAATACCAGGGGGCGGAGTTACCAGGGTAGTTAATACCAGGGGGCGGAGTGACCAGGGTAGTTAATACCAGGGGGCGGAGTTACCAGGGTAGTTAATACCAGGGGGCGGAGTTACCAGGGTATTGGTTACCAAGAACAAGAATACTTTGGTCTTAGTTACCGGGCGACACGTTAAAGTGGGCGGAGTTTCCAGGGATGCGGTTACCGGGGGCGGAGTTCTCTGGGAAGCGGTTGGCAGGGGTGGAGTTAGGCTTGTGAGGATGTGCCCTCCCCCCTCCCCTCTGTCTCTCCGTCAGTGCTCCGGTGGGCTTCTCTCCTGCCCCCCCCCCCTCACACCGTGACCTCGTTCTTGCTGGCGGTCCTCAGCCCCTGCCCCCCCCCGCTCCCCCCGCCCCCCCCCAGGGATGTAGTGCAGCTGCTCCACGGTGCTCTGGCGCTTGGTGGCGAACGCCATCCTGCGGGCGCCCGGGTGCCCCGCCCCCATGGTCCCCCCGCCCTGGTGGGGGTCCCAGCCCCCCCCCTGGGGCCCCGCCCCCCCGTGGGGCTCCCAGCCCCCCCCGTGGCCCGAGGTGGGGTGGGAGTTCATCTTGACCATGTGGTGGCGGTCGGGGGTGGGCGTGGCGCAGATGTTCTGCTGGGACTGGGCCTTCTGGTGGCTGAGCCGCCCCATGGTGGGCACGCCCCCCCCCCCGCCCCCCACGCCGCGGTCGCCCCCGGAGACGGCATGGCCGTAGAGGCGGTCCTCCAGACGGTCCGGCGACACCAGCAGCCGCTCGTGGGACCTGGGGGCGGGACCACAGCAGGTTAACGCCCTCACGCACGCGCACGCACGCGCACGCACACACACACACGCGCACGCACACACACGCACACGCGCACGCACGCACGCGCACGCACGCACACACGCACGCACGCACACACGCGCACGCACGCACGCACTACTAATACTAGTTTAACACTAGTGTTACTACTATAGAGTTCAGTACCTATGTAGGGTCTGAGAGGAGGGGGTTAGTCGTACTAATACTAGTTTAATACTAGTGTTACTACTATAGAGTTCAGTACCTATGTAGGGTCTGAGAGGAGGGGGTTAGTCGTACTAATACTAGTTTAATACTAGTGTTACTACTATAGAGTTCAGTACCTATGTAGGGTCTGAGAGGAGGGGGTTAGTCATACTAATACTAGTTAATACTAGTGTTACTACTATAGAGTTCAGTACCTATGTAGGGTCTGAGAGGAGGGGGTTAGTCGTACTAATACTAGTTTAATACTAGTGTTACTACTATAGAGTTCAGTACCTATGTAGGGTCTGAGAGGAGGGGGTTAGTCGTACTAATACTAGTTTAATACTAGTGTTACTACTATAGAGTTCAGTACCTATGTAGGGTCTGAGAGGAGGGGGTTAGTCGTACTAATACTAGTTTAACACTAGTGTTACTACTATAGAGTTCAGTACCTATGTAGGGTCTGAGAGGAGGGGGTTAGTCGTACTAATACTAGTTTAACACTAGTGTTACTACTATAGAGTTCAGTACCTATGTAGGGTCTGAGAGGAGGGGGTTAGTCGTACTAACACTAGTTTAACACTAGTGTTACTACTATAGAGTTCAGTACCTATGTAGGGTCTGAGAGGAGGGGGTTAGTCGTACTAATACTAGTTTAACACTAGTGTTACTACTATAGAGTTCAGTACCTATGTAGGGTCTGAGAGGAGGGGGTTAGTCGTACTAATACTAGTTTAATACTAGTGTTACTACTATAGAGTTCAGTACCTATGTAGGGTCTGAGAGGAGGGGGTTAGTCGTACTAATACTAGTTTAACACTAGTGTTACTACTATAGAGTTCAGTACCTATGTAGGGTCTGAGAGGAGGGGGTTAGTCGTACTAATACTAGTTTAATACTAGTGTTACTACTATAGAGTTCAGTACCTATGTAGGGTCTGAGAGGAGGGGGTTAGTCATACTAATACTAGTTTAACACTAGTGTTACTACTATAGAGTTCAGTACCTATGTAGGGTCTGAGAGGAGGGGGTTAGTCATACTAATACTAGTTTAATACTAGTGTTACTACTATAGAGTTCAGTACCTATGTAGGGTCTGAGAGGAGGGGTTAGTCGTACTAATACTAGTTTAACACTAGTGTTACTACTATAGAGTTCAGTACCTATGTAGGGTCTGAGAGGAGGGGGTTAGTCGTACTAATACTAGTTTAACACTAGTGTTACTACTATAGAGTTCAGTACCTATGTAGGGTCTGAGAGGAGGGGGTTAGTCGTACTAATACTAGTTTAACACTAGTGTTACTACTATAGAGTTCAGTACCTATGTAGGGTCTGAGAGGAGGGGGTTAGTCGTACTAATACTAGTTTAATACTAGTGTTACTACTATAGAGTTCAGTACCTATGTAGGGTCTGAGAGGAGGGGGTTAGTCGTACTAATACTAGTTTAATACTAGTGTTACTACTATAGAGTTCAGTACCTATGTAGGGTCTGAGAGGAGGGGGTTAGTCGTACTAATACTAGTTTAATACTAGTGTTACTACTATAGAGTTCAGTACCTATGTAGGGTCTGAGAGGAGGGGGTTAGTCGTACTAATACTAGTTTAATACTAGTGTTACTACTATAGAGTTCAGTACCTATGTAGGGTCTGAGAGGAGGGGGTTAGTCGTACTAATACTAGTTTAACACTAGTGTTACTACTATAGAGTTCAGTACCTATGTAGGGTCTGAGAGGAGGGGGTTAGTCGTACTAATACTAGTTTAACACTAGTGTTACTACTATAGAGTTCAGTACCTATGTAGGGTCTGAGAGGAGGGGGTTAGTCGTACTAATACTAGTTTAACACTAGTGTTACTACTATAGAGTTCAGTACCTATGTAGGGTCTGAGAGGAGGGGGTTAGTCATACTAATACTAGTTTAATACTAGTGTTACTACTATAGAGTTCAGTACCTATGTAGGGTCTGAGAGGAGGGGGTTAGTCGTACTAATACTAGTTTAACACTAGTGTTACTACTATAGAGTTCAGTACCTATGTAGGGTCTGAGAGGAGGGGGTTAGTCGTACTAATACTAGTTTAACACTAGTGTTACTACTATAGAGTTCAGTACCTATGTAGGGTCTGAGAGGAGGGGGTTAGTCGTACTAATACTAGTTTAACACTAGTGTTACTACTATAGAGTTCAGTACCTATGTAGGGTCTGAGAGGAGGGGGTTAGTCGTACTAATACTAGTTTAATACTAGTGTTACTACTATAGAGTTCAGTACCTATGTAGGGTCTGAGAGGAGGGGGTTAGTCGTACTAATACTAGTTTAATACTAGTGTTACTACTATAGAGTTCAGTACCTATGTAGGGTCTGAGAGGAGGGGGTTAGTCGTACTAATACTAGTTTAATACTAGTGTTACTACTATAGAGTTCAGTACCTATGTAGGGTCTGAGAGGAGGGGGTTAGTCGTACTAATACTAGTTTAATACTAGTGTTACTACTATAGAGTTCAGTACCTATGTAGGGTCTGAGAGGAGGGGGTTAGTCGTACTAATACTAGTTTAACACTAGTGTTACTACTATAGAGTTCAGTACCTATGTAGGGTCTGAGAGGAGGGGGTTAGTCGTACTAATACTAGTTTAACACTAGTGTTACTACTATAGAGTTCAGTACCTATGTAGGGTCTGAGAGGAGGGGGTTAGTCGTGACTAATACTAGTTTAATACTAGTGTTACTACTATAGAGTTCAGTACCTATGTAGGGTCTGAGAGGAGGGGGTTAGTCGTACTAATACTAGTTTAATACTAGTGTTACTACTATAGAGTTCAGTACCTATGTAGGGTCTGAGAGGAGGGGGTTAGTCGTACTAATACTAGTTTAATACTAGTGTTACTACTATAGAGTTCAGTACCTATGTAGGGTCTGAGAGGAGGGGGTTAGTCGTACTAATACTAGTTTAATACTAGTGTTACTACTATAGAGTTCAGTACCTATGTAGGGTCTGAGAGGAGGGGGTTAGTCGTACTAATACTAGTTTAACACTAGTGTTACTACTATAGAGTTCAGTACCTATGTAGGGTCTGAGAGGAGGGGGTTAGTCGTACTAATACTAGTTTAATACTAGTGTTACTACTATAGAGTTCAGTACCTATGTAGGGTCTGAGAGGAGGGGGTTAGTCGTACTAATACTAGTTTAAACTAGTGTTACTACTATAGAGTTCAGTACCTATGTAGGGTCTGAGAGGAGGGGGTTAGTCGTACTAATACTAGTTTAACACTAGTGTTACTACTATAGAGTTCAGTACCTATGTAGGGTCTGAGAGGAGGGGGTTAGTCGTACTAATACTAGTTTAATACTAGTGTTACTACTATAGAGTTCAGTACCTATGTAGGGTCTGAGAGGAGGGGGTTAGTCGTACTAATACTAGTTTAATACTAGTGTTACTACTATAGAGTTCAGTACCTATGTAGGGTCTGAGAGGAGGGGGTTAGTCGTACTAATACTAGTTTAACACTAGTGTTACTACTATAGAGTTCAGTACCTATGTAGGGTCTGAGAGGAGGGGGTTAGTCGTACTAATACTAGTTTAACACTAGTGTTACTACTATAGAGTTCAGTACCTATGTAGGGTCTGAGAGGAGGGGGTTAGTCGTACTAATACTAGTTTAATACTAGTGTTACTACTATAGAGTTCAGTACCTATGTAGGGTCTGAGAGGAGGGGGTTAGTCGTACTAATACTAGTTTAATACTAGTGTTACTACTATAGAGTTCAGTACCTATGTAGGGTCTGAGAGGAGGGGGTTAGTCGTACTAATACTAGTTTAATACTAGTGTTACTACTATAGAGTTCAGTACCTATGTAGGGTCTGAGAGGAGGGGGTTAGTCGTACTAATACTAGTTTAATACTAGTGTTACTACTATAGAGTTCAGTACCTATGTAGGGTCTGAGAGGAGGGGGTTAGTCGTACTAATACTAGTTTAATACTAGTGTTACTACTATAGAGTTCAGTACCTATGTAGGGTCTGAGAGGAGGGGGTTAGTCGTACTAATACTAGTTTAACACTAGTGTTACTACTATAGAGTTCAGTACCTATGTAGGGTCTGAGAGGAGGGGGTTAGTCGTACTAATACTAGTTTAATACTAGTGTTACTACTATAGAGTTCAGTACCTATGTAGGGTCTGAGAGGAGGGGGTTAGTCGTACTAATACTAGTTTAATACTAGTGTTACTACTATAGAGTTCAGTACCTATGTAGGGTCTGAGAGGAGGGGGTTAGTCGTACTAATACTAGTTTAATACTAGTGTTACTACTATAGAGTTCAGTACCTATGTAGGGTCTGAGAGGAGGGGGTTAGTCGTACTAATACTAGTTTAATACTAGTGTTACTACTATAGAGTTCAGTACCTATGTAGGGTCTGAGAGGAGGGGGTTAGTCGTACTAATACTAGTTTAATACTAGTGTTACTACTATAGAGTTCAGTACCTATGTAGGGTCTGAGAGGAGGGGGTTAGTCGTACTAATACTAGTTTAATACTAGTGTTACTACTATAGAGTTCAGTACCTATGTAGGGTCTGAGAGGAGGGGGTTAGTCGTACTAATACTAGTTTAACACTAGTGTTACTACTATAGAGTTCAGTACCTATGTAGGGTCTGAGAGGAGGGGGTTAGTCGTACTAATACTAGTTTAATACTAGTGTTACTACTATAGAGTTCAGTACCTATGTAGGGTCTGAGAGGAGGGGGTTAGTCGTACTAATACTAGTTTAATACTAGTGTTACTACTATAGAGTTCAGTACCTATGTAGGGTCTGAGAGGAGGGGGTTAGTCGTACTAATACTAGTTTAATACTAGTGTTACTACTATAGAGTTCAGTACCTATGTAGGGTCTGAGAGGAGGGGGTTAGTCGTACTAATACTAGTTTAATACTAGTGTTACTACTATAGAGTTCAGTACCTATGTAGGGTCTGAGAGGAGGGGGTTAGTCGTACTAATACTAGTTTAACACTAGTGTTACTACTATAGAGTTCAGTACCTATGTAGGGTCTGAGAGGAGGGGGTTAGTCGTACTAATACTAGTTTAATACTAGTGTTACTACTATAGAGTTCAGTACCTATGTAGGGTCTGAGAGGAGGGGGTTAGTCGTACTAATACTAGTTTAATACTAGTGTTACTACTATAGAGTTCAGTACCTATGTAGGGTCTGAGAGGAGGGGGTTAGTCGTACTAATACTAGTTTAACTACTAGTGTTACTACTATAGAGTTCAGTACCTATGTAGGGTCTGAGAGGAGGGGGTTAGTCGTACTAATACTAGTTTAATACTAGTGTTACTACTATAGAGTTCAGTACCTATGTAGGGTCTGAGAGGAGGGGGTTAGTCGTACTAATACTAGTTTAATACTAGTGTTACTACTATAGAGTTCAGTACCTATGTAGGGTCTGAGAGGAGGGGGTTAGTCGTACTAATACTAGTTTAATACTAGTGTTACTACTATAGAGTTCAGTACCTATGTAGGGTCTGAGAGGAGGGGGTTAGTCGTACTAATACTAGTTTAATACTAGTGTTACTACTATAGAGTTCAGTACCTATGTAGGGTCTGAGAGGAGGGGGTTAGTCGTACTAATACTAGTTTAATACTAGTGTTACTACTATAGAGTTCAGTACCTATGTAGGGTCTGAGAGGAGGGGGTTAGTCGTACTAATACTAGTTTAATACTAGTGTTACTACTATAGAGTTCAGTACCTATGTAGGGTCTGAGAGGAGGGGGTTAGTCGTACTAATACTAGTTTAATACTAGTGTTACTACTATAGAGTTCAGTACCTATGTAGGGTCTGAGAGGAGGGGGTTAGTCGTACTAATACTAGTTTTAATACTAGTGTTACTACTATAGAGTTCAGTACCTATGTAGGGTCTGAGAGGAGGG